>NC_060277.1:15939614-16170388 GCF_021613505.1 Equus quagga
GCCAATGCAGGGAACAAAGATGGCAGCCAAACGGTTGTACCAATGGAAAACAGAATGAGCCCACCTGGCCTTGAGGAGAGGGAGGTTGACAGCTTTAGGAACTTGACCTGGTTGTGCATACCATACATGCTGGCTGAGGGAGGCAACAACATCAGGCTTGAGGAGATGGACTAGGGGCAGGATATTCCAGACTAGGATTTCCAGCTTTTCTCCCTCTCTCAATGGTGTATGCTCTATTTCAAGTATAGGGCATTGCAATAGGTCTGGCTTGCAGCAGGACAATGGGATCCCAGTGGAGCATGATGAGATTCCCCTTCACCAAGGGGTGCAAAGTAACTCCCTCATCCTGGTGGAACGCCCCATTGTAAATTCCAGTAGACAATGCCTCTCTAGGCATGATGCGACTTGGTGTTCTCAGCAGCACAGCATATTGATCCACAGTGAGAGTCATGGCAATGGCTGTCTCCTATAACTTTCATATCTTTACCCTCAGCAGCAGTCCCCAGGCTGGAACAGTACTTTAGTCTACCCAGCCAAGGTAGTTTTATCTGTTAGAAACTTAATCTGCTGCTTTAATATTCCAGTCTTTCTTTCTACCAATGCCGATGTTTATGGGTTATAGAGGAGATGGAACTTCCATTCAATGTCACTTTTTCAATTCCATGTCAAACAAAAAGCTTTTGTTTTTGGTTTTTTTCCCTAGTCTTGCATATCACGACCTCTGAAATATGACCCCTAGTCACTGTCTATTCGATGAGGGTACTTATTACATGGTACTTAGCTTTTCTAATCCCCTATTGGTGGCAACCTGGTTTGCAAGGCTACAGGCAAAAGCTTGCGTTAGGTCAGACACAGTGTCCACACAAGCCAAGGTATATTTAGAACGGGCACTCAGAAGGAGAGGGCTAATATAATCAATTTGTCAATACCTCACTGGTTGGGAACTCTGGTGGTTGGCCCAAGGCTCTTTTGGCAGCTGCCTTGGGCATTCTTTAGAACACACAGGACATGCTGTTATTGCATTAACCAAGTCACTGTATTTAAGGGCAATACAGCATCCCTAGCAATATGCCATCTCACCAGGGCACTATGGTAGCCGCTCTTTCTATGCACCCAATCTGGGATATCTACTGAAGGGTCAGTTGCTAGGGCTCATACTTGGGTTAGGGCATCAGCTTCTTGATTGCCAGGAGGTGTCAATGACTTCAGCTGAGACGTGGAAAATAGTGATGACTGCCTCAGGCTCTTGCAGGCAAACTTGATGTCTTTTTATACATCCTGACCCCACCAGGGCTTATTCATGATCGTCTACCCTTTGGCTTCCCATTGTCCAAGCCGTAGGGTTAATTCCTTCAGAATATCCCAATTGTCAGTGCCAAGGGTTAACAGCAAGACTTCGTGAGTGATCTCCAGCCAAACCTTTCTGAGTTCAGCCCATTGGCTGTTGCATTTTGTCTCTGTTTCCACCCAGATTGTACCGGTGTTGGGCAGAGTAGAGACTACAGTCTATGTGGGCGGGTTGCCCCAACTCTCCATCTATATACCAAGCATCAGGGGGAATTCCCTCTCTGTAGGCTGCAGGGGGCCAACACAGGAACACAGGCGGGGACATTTGAAGGACCTATACACTCTACAGGGCCTAGAAGCTCCCACATTTCTGGAGCAAGTGGGCTGGTGAACAAGGTGCTCCTCTGTTATTAATAGTTATGCCACTTAGTCAAAACAGGAGTTTAAGCCATGGCAGAAGTGGGTCAATGAAACATATTTCCAACCCACCCCTTGATAGAGAGGGAAGTTCTCACTGTGATATGCTGTTTCTTCATGAGAAGCTCTATCTGGAGGAGTGCTGTGTACACTGCTGGAGCTCTTGCTCTATGGGGGTATATCGGGTTTCTCCCCCCTTCCAGAGCTGGGACCAAAATCCTAGGGGCATTCTCTTCTTCTGTTGTCTCTGCCACAGTTCCCAACTCATACCTTCCGGAGTCACAGCCACATCTAATTCAATGGGTAGACCTGCTCGGGAGATGCCCAGAGCTTTAACCTGCTTCACTAGTATTTTTGCCTTCTCAAAGGCAGCTTGCCACTCTGATCCCCAGTCCCACACTTGTTCTTTCTTTACCAAGCAGTATAAAGGACAGAGGCAGTATGCCAGGTGAGGAATAAAATTCCTCCAAAACCCCAAAACCCCTACAAAGGCTTGTATCTCTTTTGCATTCTCAGGGCTTGGATAGGCTTGCACCATATCAATCACAGCTTCTGGGACAACACATGTCTTACCCAAACAAGTGACTACCAAAAACTTTACAGCAGTGCCTGGGCCTTGAATTTTTTGCAGGTTCACCACCCATCCTCTCCCTCGCAGGTGTTCCAGCAAAGTCTGCAGAGTATCACTCAGCAGAGGCAAGTCTTTACATGTTAAGATTATATCATAAATGTAATGGGTCCATTTTATTGATGTGAGGAAGAATAACAGGGACAAGTCTTGGGCTGCTCTCCCATGACATATTGTGGGGCTGCATAGGTAGCCTTGGGGAAACACTTGAAAGGTCCATTGTTGCCCCTCCCATGTAAAGGCAAATTGATCTTGTGACTCAGCAGCCAGGGGTATACTGAAAAAAGCAACTGCTAAGTCCAGTGCAGCATGATATACTCCTAGGACTGTGGCCAAGGTATCTAAGATGGTGGCCACGTTGGGCACAGCTGCATGGATGGGGGCAGGGGCGCTACATTGTTTAATTCTAAGTAGTCCACAGTCATCCACCATGAGCCATCTGACTTTCTTACCAGCCATACTGGGCTGTTGAAAGCACTATGGGCAGGGTGTACAATACCCATTTGGTACAGTTCTTGGATAGTTTCTCCTATCTCCTTATGATCCCCCCACCAGGCAATTTATATTGTTTGACAGTTACGACTCTTTGCGAGGAGGAGGGTGGTAGACTTACCAGTTCCCAGTTGGTGTTTCCCCTCAGCACTGGTTTGATTACTCCAACCAGTAGGCAGAATGCACCAATATAGGTTTGCAGAGTTTGACCTTGCAGGATATCAATGTCCAATATTTTTTCTGGTATTGAAGAGATAAAAACCTTGTATTTTCATGGGTGAGAATGTCCAATCTGCAGTGTCAAAGAGACTTTCCTGACCATAACTATTTGCCTTCCCCATAATCATCGATGGCACTGTGGAGGCCAAAAAACTTCTGAGGGTTACTGTGTATTAGAGTGCATTCAGCTTCACTACCAACAGGAGTTGTCATCTTCTGTTTATTTCTGGGAGACAAGTGAATAGTGAGCTCAACAAGAGGCCTCCAATTGCCTATAATGACCCTCCTGGAAGCAATCATGGCCCACATCCTATACCTGGGGAATGGGAGGCACCTATGCTGAATAGGACTGCATCCCTAAGGCCTCTGCTGGAACAGGTGGGGCATCAGGGATGGTAGGGGCAGGTGGGGCAGGTCTGAACTGTCCTTCAGATTTTAAGGCTCTCCATAGGCTGACCAATGCAGCATTGGATTGCTGGTCTATCTTTTCAGGCAGGGTCCTGGCAGCGAGGAAGTCAAACCACATTTGCTTCCAGGTTACTTTTACCGGACACTTTACAGCCAACTGCGATAGCCTTTTGACTTTTCAAGCTCCCTCTCTGCCTTGGGTCTTTCCCCCAGCCTGTACCCATTTCTGAGATTTGTCAGTTTCCCCCTTATCAGCAATGGATAGCCCAATATCATAAATGTCTTGTCCCACAAGTAAGCTTAGCATGGATATCTGCATCCCATACCAGGTGCTGGGGGTGAACTGGAGTGTCTTGGCCTTCATTCCTGCAGTGAATGTGGCCCTATCAGGGCTTTCTAAGACAAGGGCATAGATGGCCTGTCTCACTCCCAGCTCTCTAGGAACTTGTTACACCTCTTTATAGATTTCCAGGTTTCCATGTGCCCAAAAAGATCCCCTTGATTGAGTCAAGCCCCCCTGCAGGCTAGAATAATCCGATCTATAAGGGAGAGAGTCCCTTGAATCCCCTGAATGCCATGCAAGTGCTTCTGGAGGGCAGAGTATGTGGTGATGTTGCTCACTTTCTCTGTGTCCTGCCCAGTCAGAGAAATGCCATCACCCTTCGTAGCCCATATCTACACTAACCGTGCCTGGATACCTGCCCTGGCCTTTTGCTGGAACTTGGCAGCTCTTACAATAAGTTTAGTAGGAGTATATTCTTTCATCATGCATGTTTCCTGAATTGCGGGCTGCCCTGATGGCTGGGGTGCTTGTTGCTGTGTTTTTTGCTTTCCTTTGTATTAGAGGTCAGTGGCCAACTCAGGATTTTTTCCACAATGCCTCTTTTCCAAGGCCCATTCCTTCAGTCTCCTGGCTGGCTTGCCAATTGTGGGTTTGGAAACTGGCCCGTATGTTTGGAGGGCAGGAAGAGACTAAAGAAAGAGACAGACTACTCCAGACTGGGGGTTTGGAAGGTTTAATAAACAAGGGAACTTATATACGAGGCTTGTCTTGAGTGGCCTCAAGACAAGATCTCTGCACTGGCCCACCAGTGACTTAATTGGGTTTATATAGAGGTCTTAACTGGGTTCAGTCATGTGTACTGTTCAGATGGTCTCAACAACACATTACTTTCTTAAGGCTACATCCTTGGAGCAGCTCCCATTGTGAGAACTGTGGGCAGAATGCATACATTCCAAGGACAGGAGAGGGTATGAGGGGCCTCCAATTGCCTGGGTCCAGCTTGTGGGTCAACCAGGGGTCACGCCCTCTTGATGACCTCCTCCAACAATGCTTCATACTCAGAAGGTGAGTAATCACTGTTTAGAAAGGAAGCAGCCCCTTTTATTCAGAAAAAGCTTCACGAAGGAAATGGAATTTTAAACAGTCAATGTCAAAGAACTACTTTTAAAACTATCACAAAACAATATAGAGTAATAGTAATGTTTCTTTAAAGTCTTGGTGAAGTAAAGTGATATAAAAGTCACAGAAACCCAAGTTTTCTTCCATCTCTGCAGACAGTTGGGTGTGACTCTTTGGTCAGTTATCCTCTGAGTCTTAGTTTGTTCATGGATAAAATGATATGATGTGGCTACCTTCACAAGGTTGTTGTGAGGTACAGGAAATAACATAGATAAAGTAATGTACACAGTGCTTAGCATATATCAGTAAGGTATTATTTGTTCAATGGAAAAAATATCTATTGTGTTTGGCAGTTGTAACATCATCATTTGCTTTTGTTGCTACGGAAGGCATGGTCTACTAAGATGAGTCTAGGATAGCTAATTCTATATTCTTTATTTGCCCTAATACTTTGTTTTCAAAAGTTTATTTAATATCAGCAGCCACAGTTTTAGAAGTAAAACTTTGAAGGTTAAAGAGATTTTAGTTGTACATGTAGTCTCTAATTTATCAATTTATATCACATTATATCTAATTATATATCATATAAGATCATATTATCTATCATATTTTTTACTAGCAAAATTCCTTCTTAATGCTCAGGTGTCATGTTTAAATTACTTAATTCTCATTCTAGAAGACTTTGATGTTACATACATATCTCACAGTAAACATTTCTAATCGCTCATATTCTTTTAATTCGTCTCTATAGCCCAGAAAATCTTAATTATAACACCCCTTGGTTATTATTCCGATTTTAGGTATGTGACCTGGGATAAATTACTTCATTTCTCTTAGCCTAAGGAATATAAAGATAGATAGATAGATAGATAGATAGATAGATAGATAGATAGATAGATAGATTAGATATATAGATAGATAGATAGATAGAGAGATAGACAGATGATAGATATAATCAGTCATATAACAAGTGCTCATTAAAAGGCACCTATATTAAGTTTTCATTTAAACTTTCTATGACATAATCTGGGTCACCTATGTTTAAAAATAAAGCATCATCTGATGCTTTTTTGTCCTTCACATGCTTTCGTGCATCTACATATTCATTTTGATTCCCACTGTCTTCCCTCATCTGGACCCTTATCCCTAAATGTCTAAGTACTGATATCAACAGGCTCCCATCTGTTCCGTAGGCCTCCAGCCTCTTTCTCATCAAATTATAGTCCTGCCAAAATAACCCTTCAAAAATATTTTAGACTATGTAACCTTCCTTAAAACATTCACTGGCTTCCCTTTGCCCAGAGCCAAATTGCCAAAATATATTCCACAGAATACTCAGCCGACAAGATGCTCCTTAGAAACAAGGTTCTGAGAACATATTGGAAAACATAGCACACTTATCTTCTACTTGAAAATTCACAGTGAAAGTCAGTGTAACAAAGCCTTCAAAAATATTAACTCCTTATTTTCCAAAAATTTGGCTTCAGAATCCATCTTTATATAAGATCTCTAACGTGGATATCTAATTCGGATTTCTGATAGGCTTATGAAAATTAATCTATCCCAACACAACAATAACAACAACAACAACTCTTGACTCTCCTACTTCACTTAAATCTGCTCCTACTCATACATGCCCATTCTCCCAGTTGCTCATGACAAGAACTTAGAGATCATTCTTGATTCCTTTCCTACTCCTCCCTACCACATCCAAACCATCAACAGACGATCAGTCCCATCTCCTGAATGCATCCTAAACCCACCAGTCACTTCTTACAAAATATACTGAAAACGTGCTAGCCCAAATAATCTTCATCACACTCTTGCACAACAGGAACAGCCGTCCAAAAGATTTCTTTGCATTCACCCTGATCATCAAAAGTCTGTTCTCCACAAAGAAGCTAGAATAACACTTTTAAAATACAAAACATATTATGTTACTTCCCTGTATAAAATTATTCAGTGGACTTCTGCTTCTGTCCATCATGGAATAACTGGGACCGGGCTAAACTTCCCATCATAAACAAGTATAAAACTGGTCAAAAAAGGTGAAACAATAGTTTTTAGATATTGTATGATGTTTGTACAGGGAATTAAGAATTGAGATTTATAAGAGAATAACACAAACGTGCTTTCTGCCTGAAAGCACTTTCTGAACAAGCAGAGGAAGCAGTCATACTGGGTTGAGGAGACAAAAATCAGGGTTTGGGAGATAAAGGCAATTCATACTGTAGGGCAAGTTTCTATAACAGAGGGATGTGCAGAAATTGGCTCCAGAATCTGCTTATGGTTGTCCTTAAGTCTATTATTAAATATTAATTTGTGCATGCACAGGATGAAGTTTAACAAAAGTGAGCAAATAATAATGGGAAGCTATAGGCTGAACAATTCGCAGAGCTCACACAGGGCTGGAGACATTCAAGTTTCCATGAGGCAGAATAGAGTTAATGTGAATTCTTGACATATGAAGCAGAGATACAGAAGGGCCACAGCTTAGCAGTAGGACTAAACTATCCCTAGGCCAAAGGCTATTCTAAACATAGCCCAAAAGCCTTTAAAACAAGCCCAAGTGGATGAAACTCATATGCGTACAACGTAACTGTCTGTCAGAACAAAATGCAACACTCTTTAAAAGAAAACAATAAAATCCAGCAATTGGCAATGTAAAATTCACAAAATACAGCATCTAATAAAATTACTAGACTTGAAAAAGGCAAGAAAATATCAAAAAGGAGATCCATAACTAATAATCAATAGAATCAGACCAAGAAATAAGACAGATATTGGAATTAGATGATGACATTTAAAGGAAATTATGAATAAAATAAAGAGGGAAGTGGAAGATATATAAACAATCACATAGAATTTCTAGATTTTAAAAATGTAATATCTGAAATGAAAAACTCATTGAATGGAATTAATAGCCAGGTAGACATTACAGAAACAAATATCATTGAACTTGAAGCTATATGAAGATATAATGAAGAAAATTTTCCAAAATAAAGCAGAGAATAAACGCTGAAAAGAAAACAGAGCCTCACTGACCTATGGGGAAACTTATCAATTGATATTTGAAGTCCCAGAAGGAGAAAAGAGAGAGAGGATGCAAAAAAAAGAAAAAAAAAAAAATATTTGAAGAAATAACAACTGAAATGTTCCAAATTCCATGAAAACTATATATTCTCATATTTCAGAGACTAAACAAACCTCAAGCAGGATGAACACAAAGAAAACTACAAGACACATCATAATTCAATTGCTGAGAACAGTAATAAAGAGAAACTCTTAAAGCAGCCAGAGCAAAAAGACACATTGCATAAGGAAAACAAGGAAATAGTGATCACGTACTTCATACCAAAAAAACATGAACTCCAGAAGACAGTGGAATGACATCTTTAAAGGACTGAAAGAAAAATCTATCAATCTAGAATTTAATATAAAATGAAGGTATCCTTTAAATAAAGGTACTAAAAATAAAAAACTCTCCATACAAACAAAAGCTGAGAGAATTCATCTCTAATGGATCTGCACTATAAGAAATGATAAAGGAAGCTCTTCAGGCATGGGAAATGATATCAAGTAGAAAATTGTATCTATACAAAGGAATAAAGAACATCAAAAATGATCAATATGTGGGCAAATATAAAAGTCCTTTTCTCTTGTGTCGAATTTTTCTGAAACTGGTAAAATTCTAATAAGATCTGTAGTTGTTAACAGTATCATCCCAATGTTAAGTTCCTGGTCTTGAAAAATGGTATGTCACGTAAGATGTTAGTCAAGGAAGCTGAGTGAGGGCTATTCTGTACCGTTTTTTGCAACATTTCTATAAGTCTAAAATGAGTTTAAAATAAAAAAATTAAACAAAAAAATAAATTCACTCTTTAAAGCAAAAATAGTGACAATGTATTTGGGTGTTTATAATATGTAGAAGTAAATTATTTAACAACAATAGAATAAGGGATAGAAGCAAGAAATGGAACTGTGCTGTTATAAGATTCTTACACTATATGTAAGTGGCATAATATTATTTGAAAGTAGACTGTGATAAGTTAAAATGCATATTGAAAACCATAGAACAATTTCTAAAACAATATAAATAATTAAAACAAAAGGCAAGAGCATAAATAAAACATAATACTAAAAAAATACTCAATCCAAAGAAAGTTCAGGACGAGGAAAAAAGAGAAAAAGAACAGATGGAACAAATAGCAAGATGATAGATTTAAACCTAACCAATTACATTAAAGATGAAAGGTTTCAACACTCCAAATAAAATATAGGGCCATAAGACAAGAATGAAAAAATGTAAAAGGACAGAAACCATACAGAATATATTCTCTGGCCCAAGTGTAATTAAATTAGAAATCAATAGCAAAATTCTTGCTTGTCTTACTACACAGGCATATTGTGATTTGCCATTGGCTTCCTCTGGTTGTTGAAATGTCTAAAGCTGACTTTCTTGACATATGTGGTAGATACTGGAGTTTCACTAGCTTAGCACCTGCACCAACCATCTTTTTTGAGTATCTTTCCTATACTAACCAGGTTAGAACACTTAGCTTCATTACCATTAGCTTACAGCTAGACAGCTAGACGCGCCCTAAATTCTACACAGGCCAGAGAAAGTGTGTAACAGGAGGGAGCAGCCATGAATGAAGAATGAGCTCTTCTTACAAGCAGAGGCCTTTGATTCTTCAGGACAACTTTAGCAGGGGTTCTAGAATTTGGTCAACTCTTCATTAATTTTAAGCCTGCTTCTTTTTTCAAGGGCCAGCTCAAATGTCACTTCTTCCATGCTGACTACTCATTTGCATTTGTCACTTTGTACTTCAGGTCCTGCACCACTTACTAAGTTTTTAGACAGTGACAGATATTCCAAACACAAAACTAGTGACTCACGCCTTCCTGTTGTGCCCACTGCAGATGTCGCTAGTCATCCTTGGTACTTTTTCTGGCTAAGCCATTCGGTGGAGTCTTTTTAACACAGCTCTGCAGACAACTATCATCAACCAATCATTGTTGGAGCATGACATGAAATCTACTTCACATTCTTAATTTTTAATATTCCTTCTATAGGTATATCACACCAAAATAAAAGAGGCCAGAGGGCATATACCAATTCTTTTTATATCCTCAGTGTCTAAGACAAATTAGACCTCAGCAATGTTTGATGATTTTTACTACAATGGCTTTTAGCAATGGATTGCCTTTTCATGTTTATTCTCCTGTTCCATCAATTAGTCTTTTGCAGCAAACACATAAGAAGATTTTAATGTATTTTTACTGCTTTAATTCTTAAGTTTGCAGCTGATGATTGTATCATTTTTAAACATTTTGCATATTTGAAATGTTTCATAATTTAAAGAAAATGATGTGATGAAGAATGGAATCCCAAGGAGTAGAAATTCCTGTCATGGTACATGGTACATGTCATGGTACATGGAGCAGAAGATCTACAGGCACGTGTAAGATACACACATTCCAATAAAACAAATGGAGGTTCAGGTGCATCTTGCTTAACAACAGAATAGAAGAAGCACGTATCTGGATCATACAGAAGGATATTCACAGGGGAAGAATTAGGCTTCTGATCATTTATTGGTCTAATTTCACTGTGAGATAAATTAGAAGCCTCCATGATTAGGTCATCCAAAATTTAGTTAACTGCCCCTCTTGAGGGTACTAATATTGATGAAAAGTACTAACCCAACAGAAATTCAATGAAAACAAACATAAAGCCCCGCCATTTTCTTGTTTAGGAATTAGAAGATAACGTATGGGATGGTAGATTTCTTGTATGTCTTATTCATACCCCAGAACCCAGCACAGAGCCTTTTTATACACACAAAAAACATGCTTAATGATTATTTGTTGATTTGTATTAAAAAAATAACAATTTTTCCCTGGTTAGATTAATTTATCATTGAAAGATTTTTCCATTAAGAATGTACTTATGGTTGGGGATTGTTACGTACACTTTTATGTATCGTTCATCACTAGTCCTAAAAGATTCTTTATTTGTAGAATGAAAAGGTTGAACGAGAAAATCTGATTTTATTCAAGCTCTATTATCCGTGATTCTATGAAAATTGTCCCGCCAAATGAGATGATCAGAAAACTTAGAGTCCCAAAGAGAATTGAGTTGGTCTCGCATTCAGTCATCCTGAATGATAGGCTTCTTTTGCAAACATGAGGAAAGAATCACTTGATTTACTCATTCATTCAAAAAAAAATTATTGAATGCCTATTAAGTAAACTGCTGGTTCTGGTTGCTTTGTAGCAGCAAAAATTATGATGTAAAATTCACCAAAAAATAGCTTTAGAAAGAAATATGAAAAGCTGAGGCTGTCCTAGAGAAAGTCTTCTTGGACTTTCAACAGCTACAGTGACATCCTCTTGAAAAATCGTGCTGGTTTTCTGGTTGTTTAGATATACTTTGAATTTACTGCCTTCCTTTTCCGTGTGTGTGTGTGTGTGTGTGTGTGTGTGTGTGCGCGCGCGCGTGTGCGCGCGCGTGTTTCATTTCTGTTCACTTATCTGATCTAACATCCATATTTTATGGATACTCAGTTTCTGGTCTTGCTCTCCGACCTGCTTACTTAGCCAGCTACTTCTTAAGATCCAGATTAACAACTGGTGAGTAATCCAGACGTTAAATTCTACGAGGTCAGAGAAAGAGGGGAGTCAGTATGGAGAGTAAAGGGGGTTTTACAGGGACGTTCACAAGGGAAGACATAGATAGTGGGTGTTCGCAGGGTGAATAGGATTTTAAAACGTACAATTAAAAGCTAAAGATACCTCAGACATACAAGAGTGCTGAGCTAAAGCTAGCAGACAGTCTGATCAGTGAGGTAAATTAAAGGATTTGGCGAGACCAGTCTCCTGGAGGGACACATTTGAATATTTGAGAGAGAAGTGATAAAGGCTTGAAGCATCGCACTCCCTCCCTAGTTAATATAGTCAAAGGTAGGCACATACTGGAAACTACACAGGATGGGGAGATATTCTCAGAATCCTTCCACTTTTGCATAGATCTCTCTAGTAGATAGTTTGTTACTATTCCACCCAGTTCTTTCTAGAGCTCCAAGAAGCAGCAGAAAAGCAGAAAAAGCACCTCTTAGAAAAAATAGTCAACAAAAACAATATAAGAATTAAACTCAACACAAGAAATCTGGGTAGGCCTTACTTTTCCTTGCTTATAGGGTTTATTCAAACTCTTTTCTCCTTTGCATATTTCAAAAGGACCTTCAATTACTTAGAAAAAGTTTTTGGCACAAATTGCCATCCTTCTTTTCTTTTTTTTCTCTCCCACGCAGACTGCACCTATTAATTTTGACATTCTTTATAAGAATCGTCCCACTACATTTCAATTATGTGCATTAAAGTACAATGTATTTTCTCCATTACTCTCCCTTGCTTACGTTCCTAACTTTTTTTTATTAGTGTACAAAACCCTCTTTAAGATAGATCATTTTCTTACCTTAACTCATTATTTTAATGTTCAGGTCAAAACCGCCAGCCAGTATTGATGACTTCTGTTTTATAAATAAATTATATGTATATATACATATGCATTTATTGTACTTAGATAGTATATTATGCAGTATTATACATCTTAGTGTTACTTAATGCTTCCTTTAAAAATTTCCTTTAATATTTAAAAGCCACTTAAAATACGCTCTGTTTGACTTTTATAATATCAACACTAGCAGCAACTGTGTGTCTGAACTAATAAATAACTTTTCCAGATTGGAGAAACAAAGCATCTTCTTTATGCCTTTGAAAAATCATCAGTTTACCTGCTTCCTAAATCAGACAATTTGTCATGCAGGAGGCTCGTTGAAACACTAACGATACCTCTATCTATAAGAATTTCAGAAACTATCGAGGAAATACAGAACAATGAATCTTACTTCCTTACTAGGAAAGCTGATTGGATTCATAATAAATGTAAATTCAGTGTATGCTGAAGCAGGCATAATCTCAAATGGAAAAGAAACCTGGCAAGAAATCAGGTCTGACTACTTTGAGACATAAAATAAGCATGTGGAAAACAAGTAGATGTGATTTATTTAGCTCCAAAACTCCTTGGACACAAGACTTTGATCTTGTTTCTATTTATCTTTGTATACTCAATGATTACCCCAGTAATTAGCATTTGTTGGGTGCTCAAATGATGGTTGTAAAATTAAATAGACCACGCCAATAAAAATGTAATGGAAGCACAACAGAAATTTAGAGATGGCTGTTTTTTTCATAAACAAAGAACTGAGTTTTTGAGATAGCAATGTGGAGAGAAACCATGGCTCCTCAGAGAGTGAGATATAAACCATTGGGTCCACAAGAGGTCAGAAGTTCGTAAGTGACCAGGATGAAACAACATACAGTAAATTCCTTAAGTTTGCACAAGATGAGCTTTTTCAGAGAGTAAAATGCCAGCCTAATGGGGAAAATTTGCAAACATATTTTGATTTCTGTGTGTGAAATAAAGTGGCAGAAGAGTTTCAATATAAGCAAAAATCATGTCAACCACATACAGCGAAAGTGTCTGAGCTCTCCATTACAATCCAGTGTTCATTAGACGCATGATTCGTTGCAGTATACCTGTTTCAGGACTCTTGGGGAGCTTTACTGTTCTTTAAAATACTTCAATGTGGGCCACTGAGGATAATTAGTCTATAAGAGAAAAAGAATCATAAACTCCTGAGCACAGCTTAGACAGTGTCATCAGTTATACTCCTAGAAAGCTACCAAAAATTTACTATAGCTGTTCCTCAAAGAGGATGATTCAATGTAGTGTTACCACCAAAGGGGCAAAAAATATACATTATCCTCAAAAAAGTTATTAGAAACCAACAGAGCAAACATTACCCTTGCATAAATCTGAGATGCGTTCATACCTGAAACAAAAGTCCAAGCCAACACAGGTGTCTGGTGAGATCCACACAAGAGTAGTATATGAGAATTCTCCAGAGAAACAGAGCCAATAGGATACATACACACACACACACACACACACACACATTTATTTCAAGGAATCAGCTCATGCAAATGTAGAGGCTAACAAGACTGAAATTTGCAGGGTAGGCCAGCAGGCTGGCAACTTAGGCAGGATTTCTATGTTATAGTCTTGAGGCAGAATTCCCTCTTATTTGGGAAATCTCAGTTTTTGCTCTTAAAGCCTTCACTGATTGGATGAAGCTCACCCACAATTCGGACGGTAATGTCCATTAACTGAGTGTAAATGTTAATCACATCCCCAAAATACCTTCACAGCAACATCTAGGTTAGTGTTTGACTAAACAACTGTGCACCATAACAAGCCAAGCTAACACATACAACTAACCACCACAGTCAGCAGAAATAGTTAAAGGTCTACTTTATGGAAATTGTTCAAACAAAAGGGGAAGGGGAGCTCTGGATAGATAAAGTGATATGATATATGGTTTTGTGTCATTTTCACTATGATTTTGTAAAACTTTATAGCTGTAATTTTAGGAAATCGCTATTATAGGAGAAATCTATCAGATAACCAAGATATCCTAAAACACTGATTGGTGATAAGATTATGATCAATGATTCCCAACCAGTTTTGCTTTTGCTGCATAAAAGCAATTGCTAAAACAACAGAATAAATAAATATTCTTAAGGAAATTTATTGTAAAGATGGTATTCATTTAAAGCATTAATGAATATATTGATGTTCTAAGACCACTGTGCTCTGTTCTCTCCTAATAGCTGTGGCTGAAAAGAATAATTTTGTGTCTCCGTTGTTATCTATCTGAACTTCTTGACACCTGGGGCTCTATCTGCCTTCTTACAAAAACCAGGGTTCTCAAAACAGGCAAAATTCCTCTGCCAAAGGATGTGAGGTTGTGGCTCTATTTTCCTTTATGTCTTTTATATTCATTTAATTTGCATCGCCTCAGTTGATATTTGAAATTATTTGATTGACTTAACTTTCTAAATCAGTTATCAGAGGTACCAGAATTTCCTTTATCCAGAGCTTCAAGGAAATCTTAACTCCAAACTCTGATTTATAAGTTTCTAGATTGTCCCTGCTTATAATAACTAATATTCTGCTCTTGAGTACGTGCCACGTCCTCTTAAGTTCATTTGATTCCCAGTCCTGGCCCCAAATGACACTGTCTTTCCTATTTCTATACCCACATCCTTAAGACATAGCCAATTGTCACTTACTTAATGCAGTGATATAGCTATCCTCCATAAATCCCTCATTGGTTGTTTCCTACAGAGCTTGCCACTACTGGAAGATACTCTGCCTAAAATACACCAGCTGTTCCATCGATATTATGTATAATCTTCCATGCTCATCAAAAGCATGTATTACATCTTTCTTCATGATGTCATGTGTACAAAGGAACAATTTTTCTGATCTTTGTCCTAATCATCTTCTTGTGAAAAACAAATAGTAGATGGTTCTACAAGGTCTTAACATGATTTTCCCAGACTATTCTGGAAATTATATCACCCAACACAGCCCAATAGAAATAGCCTTTGACTCTGGAAATCTGGATCAATCATTGCCTAGTTATACATCTTGGGCAAGGGAGCCTAAATCTTAAAATAGATACAATAATACTTTTGTGACTGTCTCACAGTGTCATTTATGCACTCAATACATATTTAATTCAATAAATATTTAGTGAAAAGATGTCCTAGATGCTGTTCTAGGAGTTGAGAATAGAAAATTAATAAGATAATGTTCCTATCCTTATGGATATTACACAATGACAGAACATATACAAGTAAACAAACAAAAAATCCACAATGTTGACACTGACAGATGTTGTGATAAATGCTATGGAAGGAATAGTCACTGTTCTGTAGCAAAGAAGTCTGTGGAAAGGAAGAGGTACTGTTTTAGATTGGTTGGGCAGGAGATATCTCTCAGAGGAAGTGATTTGCAGGCTTACACCTGAGGGAGAGGTGGTATCTGGGCATGTTGAGAGGGAAAGAATATTTTAGGCAAAGAGAACATAAGGTTGAAAGTAGGAAGGAATTTGGAAAGAGACTAACAAGAAGACAGTAGCTGAGATGAGGTCCAATAGGTAGACAGCGGCCAGATCATGTAGAAGTTTACAGAGTTTTTAAATTAAATTAAAGCATTTATTCAAGGAAGCAACATGCTGCAATTTGCATTTTTAAAAGATCAGGCTGAGAATTGCGTATAAAATAAAATTAAGAAAAATAGCAGAACCCATTGGGAAGCTATAGCAGTAGTCAAAGTGAAAAATCATGTGGTTTTCTCTAGTGTGGTAGTGGTAAGAGTAAGAGAGAAATCTATTTAGAGATATATTTTGGTGAGTAGAATGAGGACCTTCAAGCATGATTGTGCAGGTTGTATGTTGCACAATGGTGCCAAATCTAAGAGGACATCGCTGATGCTGTAAACATAAAAGTACTATATGTTACCATCAATAACAATTGCCAAAGGATTGGATGAAGAGGATAAACCAGAGAATGAGATCAAAGAAGAGTCACATGTTTCTGCCTGAAATACTGTGTGAAGGGTATTGCTTTTAATTATTACTTGAACATTATAGAGAAATAGTTTTGGGGCTGGGGGAGATATATGAAGCAACATTTTGGATAAGTTAAATTTGGGATGCCCATTAGACATCCAAGGGAGAATGTCAAGTGGGTGGTTGAATATTTGAGTCTGCAGCTCAGAATAGAAATCAGGGCTTAAGATACCAATGTGAGAGTTATCAGTTTATAGATTTTATTCCAACATGAAACTGGTATAGGTCACTTACAGAGAGTTCAGGAAGAGAAAAGGGACTGCGACTGAAGCACTCAAATATTTAGAGGCGGGGATAAGTGCACAATTTAAGAGACTGAAAAACAGTTGTCAGCTACGTAGAAAGAAAGGAAAAAGTCATTTCATAGAAGCCCAAAAAGGAAAGTTTTTCCAAAATGAGAGACTAGTTGGCTGAGTTAAATGCCCCTAAAAAGTCAAGTGAGATGAAGATAGAGAACTCTCCTTTATGTTTCATAATATGGCAATTGATGATTGCCACACTATGGCAGTGATGCAGTAAGGAAAGATGCCAAATTGGAGTGGGTTGAAGAGTAAATAGCAATAGAGTTAGGTATTCAGTTTTGCCTTGAAAAACAGCAGAGAAATAGGATGGCATCTAAGAGGAGGATGTGAAGTCAAAGGGTTTTAAATTAAAATGGAAAATACTAGAAAGGAGAATACAAGTGAAGGAACCGGACCTTGATAGGAGCAAGGACATTTCTTTGATTATAAAAAGAGAGAATAGGAAAGAAGATGGGTGAAGATGCAGATAAGTTTGTTGACTCGGTGATAGGGAATGAAGCACTTGCCATCTGCTTCAATTTGATTAATGAGGTATGAGAAAGGCTATCAGTGTGGAATGCGGGGCGTACACACGGTGCAGGAAGGTTGTGAAGACAGGAAACGTTTTAAAATACTTCTTTCAAAGAATGGTAAAACAAATTTACTGCGGAAACCCAAAAGTATTGCTAGGCATTATCAAGTGTTGTTCAGGTTTGTGGTAATTGAAGTAAAACCAGTTATTCCAGGTGGACGATTTTTTCCCTCAGAAGTTTCAGCTGTTCTGTGTGGGCATGGAAAAAATAGATAATTGGAACAAATAAAGTTAGAGCTTTTACAAGTTCATATGATAGGAGGAGAGAGAGGAAAAGTTGTTGAGAGTAGCCATAAGGAGACAATCGTAAAAATGAAACATGAAAACTAAATTGGCTATGGAAGGAAGTGAGAGCAGGAGGGAGGTGATGGTTCTGTGAAACCATTGCATGCGGCATTGTTCCAAGACATGGTATTTTGGATTGGAAAACGAATGTATATCACACAGAGCCCAGATGGCAGGAGAAAAGAACAGAAGAAAACCAGAGACACAATCTGAAGTAACAGAGCAGAAGTTCCTGGTCTTGAAGTAGCAAGTAATTTTCTGGGAGTTGGGGTAGTAATGTAGCATGATTGCAGAGAGAAATGGGAGCAGAGCTCATGGGGACAGTAATAAGGCAGTTGGGTGGCACTGAAGGCCCAGCCAAGCTTGGAAGCCATCAGCTTAAGGTGGCACAATATACTCCAAAGTGTGGTATTTTCTCAAGAGGTGTTTAGTGTTTAAGATATTGGAATAAATAAGTCAATTTGCTGAAATGTTGGAGATTTGTAGGGCAGGTGCCATGAAAGAATAAATACTAAGTAAACGTAAATTATCACTTTCTTTTTACTCTCACTGTTCCCATGCACTTAGGAAGACCTTGACAGAGCAGAAGAAGGAGTCTCCGGCTTCCCATGTATGTCAGAGTCTCCTCTTCCAGTTCTTCTCTCTGATCCCGCTCCTCCCAGGCGCTGAGTTCAGCAAGCACTTTTCCCAGTTGACACGGCTCTGCTTCTTCCATAGCTATCAGCCTAATTAGCTTTTGCTTAGCAAAACTGGATGTAGTCTGGCAGAAAATAAAAATTTCAAAGTACTCATACCTTTTGTCAACAGTTTCAGTATAGACTTTAATGCAATATAATGAAATTTTTGAACACTTATATGGCAGTTTCCTCACATAGAGTCTAAAAAAGCATGTTCATCCACTACAATCTCGTTCACCAAATTCTGTAATAGCAGAACGAAAGGGCACCCTAGGTAGCCTAAAAGCTGTAGTTACGAAACAACAAAAGTCAAGTACTAATTTACACAGCAGGCAGTGGGCTCATGAAACTTATTCCCCCAACTGGTGGAACAAGCCAAAAATATAGCTTTCTATAAATTTTCAGACAATAAATTCATAATAGATTATGAAAGAAACTAGAATGTTTGGTATGTAATCCAAACTTTTCTGAAGTTGGAATTATGAGGAACAAAATTGACTTCTGCCCCCACAAAAATTCGTCCACCTATTCAAGAAAAAACGTTGGGCTAAATAAACCATGGGCCTAAAGAATTGATTAAGTTCCCTCTTTTCTGATACTTTTCATTACAAATATGTGAAAAGAAAAATATAGGACACAAATATTAGTCATACTATGCAAAATGTCACCACTTTATTTGACACTTCCTTTTTTAAGTTAGTTTAAATTACATACATAGCATACTATAAAGAATAAAGACACCCGTCTTTAATTTTAATGAAATAAAATGAAAGTTGTTGACAAAAGAATGTGGTTTAGTGAACTTGGCATAGATCAGGAGCAATAGACTATAATCTTTAGGATTTTTTTTTCACTCCTCAGAAGATCATGTTATCTAGATTCTTAAAAAGAGAAAGAGAGGAAGTACTAGCATGTGTTGAAAATATAATTGTCCAAAACTGCTGACAATATGGCAGATTGAATGGATGCAATTCTCTATTCTGCTTCAAACAAAAAGGATGCTGGATAGAGTGTAACAAACAAAAATTAATACACAGCCAAGACCAAGAAATAAAGGACCACACAAAAGCGCCATAAATTAATAGAGAATTTAAACCCAGAGCCCTAAGAGTGTGCATAGGACCCAGACTGGTCTGTTGGCTTCCTGGAACCTTATATATATCTGCACAGCTCACTAGAGCTGGGTGCTGAGGTCTCTTCAGGGACAGAATATAACCTTAGCTCCGCAAAGCGAGAAACAATAACAGACAACACTGCAAAATAAATAAATGAGCAAATAAATTTTAAAATATAGAAACAAGGCTCTGTAAAAGTTGTTTTGTTTATCATCAACTTAGCATTCAAATTAAATACAGTCATGCACTGCATAACAATGTTTCATTCAACCATGGACCGCCTATATGACAGTGGTCCCAGAAGATTAGTACCATATAGTCTAGGTGTGTAGTAGGTTATGCCATCTAGGTTTGTGTAAGTGCACTCTATGATGTTTGTGCAACAGCAAAATTGCCTAACGACTCATTTCTCAGAACCTATCCCCATTGTTAAGCAACGCGTGATGTATATATAATGACCAGCATTCCTTAAAAGATCATTAATAATTGGACCCAACAACTATAAAATACACATTCTTTACTACTACATATAACACATTTACATTTATATTTGCCATACACATCAGCAAACAGAAAAATTAAATTTGTAGAACAAAAGGACTCCATTTTATTGCATAAGAAAATAAATTTCCAAGTCATAAATCTTTAAAAAGATGTGCAAAATCCCTACCACAAAATATAAACTTATCAATAGAAATGAAAGACCTAAATAAAGTAGCAATACACACGTTCATTTATTCGATAACTAAATGTCATAAACATGTCAAATTTCCCCAAGTGGATCTGTAGATTTAACATAATCCCAATCAAAGTAACAAGAGATTTGTTATGAGAAATTAACAATCAGATTCTAAAATGTATGTGGAAATGCAAAGGGCAAAGAATAGCAAGGACCTTCTTCAGAAAGAAAAGCAAAGTGAATTTACCGCTGGTTATCAAGATAACTTAAAATCTTCAGCAATTCAGATCTTTGGTGTTGGAGTAAAGAAAGATAAATAGACCAAGTAAATAGAAAAGAAGGCACAGTACCCAGTCTGGAACCTCTCCAGTGTAGACGTGAAGCCTTCATTTATGGCAAAGATGCCTCCCAAGGGCCATGTGTGAAGGTTGATCTTTTCAGTAAATGGTATTGAGCTGTTGCATTTATAGATCAAAAAGAAATCTGACCCTTCCTTATACCATACACAAAAATTAATTCTCAATGGGTCATAGATGTAAATGTGACAAGTGATATAGTGACATTTCTAAATGACAAAGTTGGAGAAGATCTTTATGACTTTGCAATACATAAATATTTCTTAAACAGGACACAAAATGTACCAATTATAAATGGAAATGTTGATATATTGGTGTATATTAAAATTAGAATTAAGAAGTCCTGTTCAGCAAATGATAATATTAAGAGAGAGCAAAGGCAAGCATCAGGATAGAACAGATATTTGCAGCACATATAATCAATAAAGAGTTTATATGCAGAATATTATAAAGAACTTATACAAATTAATAAGGAAAAATACAATAATACAAAGTTTAAAAATAGGCAAGATACTTGAATAGGCATATCATAAAAAGGACTTTCAAATAGCAAATGGACAACTGAAAGATGCCACAACACATGAGTGGTCAGGGAAACATAAATTAAAGCCAGGACGGGATAACACTACATATACCAAATCAGCCAAAATTATACAGACTGACAATACCAAATGTTGTTAATGGTTTGAAGTAACGGGAATAGTAATTATCGATAGTGGAAGTCTAAAACACTTTGAAAACCACTTTTTTTTTTGAAGCATTGTTAAGTTTACAGAAAAAAATGAGCAGAAAGTATGGAAAGGTACTCCAATAACTAAACTTTTTAGTTCACTGGTTGTCTTATATCATTAGCCAAGCCCAGTGTGTGTTGAATAGTAATTACAATAAATGGCATCTTTGTCTCGTTCTTGATGTTGGTGGTAGTGCTTCCAATCTCTCACCATCATATTTTCTGTGAGTCTCTGAGAGGTATGCTTGACCTTAAGGCTATCCTTTATGAGACTAAGGGTTTATGAAGTTTAGTCCTACTTTTCTAGAAACTCACATTAAAAGTTGGTGCTTTGGGGGGCTGGCCTGGTGGCATAATGGTTAAGTTCACTCTCTCTGCTTTGGTGGCCCAGGGTTCACAGGTTCGGATCCCAGGCATGGACCTAGTGCCGCTTGTCAAGTCATGCTGTGGTGGCATCCCACATAAAATAGAGGAAGATTGGCACAGATGTTAGCTCAGGGGCAATCTTCCTCACCAAAAAATAAATAAATAAAAATAAATTGGTGTTTATTTTCTTTCCTACTTTTTCCAGAGTAATCATATACTTTTCTTCTCAATAAAACTTAATTCAGTAAATTGCTTTAATAAATCTCCTAAATTTGTTTTTGCATTTATAAGATATATACATCATGGTATATTATTAGTCATATTATTTTACTATATGGTTGGATTCTATTTCCTAGTATTTTTTTATAATTTTTCATCTGTTTTTTAGTAGAATTAACCTATAGTTTTCTTTCTTTCTTTTTTTGGTGAGGAAGATTGGCCCTGAGATAACATCTGTGCCAATCTTCCTGTATTTTATATGTGGGACACTGCCACAGCATGGCTTGATGAGCAGCACATAGGTCCACACCCGAGATCAAAACCCGTGAACCCTGGGCTGCCAAAGCCGAGCACACAAACTTAACCACTATGCCACCATGCCAGCCCCTACAGTTTTCTTTTTTATTTTAAGAAATCTTCTCCATTGTACCTTAACAGCCATTACTCTTCCTTTGCAGGAAACGTGTCTTTGCTCTGTAGACATCTTTGGGTTTTGTTTTTATCCTTAATATTTTGACATTTCACCACATTTAGTCAGGATCTGTTTTCTTTCATTTATTTCATTGCATGTTCAGCAAGATCTTTCACCAAAGATGTATATATTTTCTCAGTCCTTTGAAATGGTCTCTCATTACTCCTTCAATTGTTTCTTCTCTTTCTTTACCTTTGTTCTCAACACCTTATTAAGTACATGTTTGAACATCTTGATTTTTAATTTGTCTCAATTTTATTTTATGTTTTTAAACTGTTTGCCCTGTGCATTGCATTCTGTAAAAATCTCTTTTTGTTACCTTCCAGTCCATCTTTAATCTTATTCATCTCATCTTTTGAAAGTTTTGAAGTTTTAGCTATCATTTTTAATTTCCAAGAATTTTACATATGCAAAGTACTCCCAAGTTTATCTGAAATTACTCACTACACTTAATAGAAAATATTCCCCTCTTTGCTGCACTAATCCTCTTTCTCAATTCATTCTTCTTCTATTGCTTTTGATACCATCACTTCACATTTTTGGTTTCAATCAAACCCCGGTGATTGCTGAGTGCTTGCTTATCTTTGCATTTCAGGTTCGCCGTAGGCGTTATGTAGATATGGTCTGTTCACATAGGCTGTTTTGGATAATTTGGGGAAGAGAACATAATTTACTTCAGTTGTTTCAATGTTTTCTTCCACCTTGGGAAAGGGAACTCTTCATTTTGTAGTCAGTCACTGACTATTGCCTTGTTCTAACTCTTTGGATCTAGCACCAACATTCATTGATTTAGTCTCAATATAAATACTTTTGGAGCCTGGAGTATAGCAGAGTCAAGGGAAGAAAGAAACTGGTCCAAATACAGTTCCACAGCGATTCATCATCAGATTCCCCAGCACCCACTTCCACACATCATATTCCCTCTGAGAAGGCTGTTCCCCGAAAAGCAATCCCTCCTTTGGGGCAGTTTCCTCTTACAAGTACCTTTAGCTATTTTGTTCTCCTTTGCTCTAATTTAGGCTAATTTCTGCCTTTCCAGAATTCTTAAGAATATCTGATATAAAGATGGAATTCATTTTTTTTTTGTTGGCATATTGAAGTATTAGTACTTGGTTTGATTTCTTTCTTTTCAGCTCAAGGAATTTGGAGCAGGAGTAGAGGTAGATAAATGCTCTGAGTCCACAGTCTTGTTCCCAGTCTTACTAAATTCTTGGTTATTTCACTGATATGGATCCAACAGCTTTTCACTCCTCAGTGACACTCAAAAAGTACCAACACTATCTATAAACAGCATTTATTTACCATTGCTATTCCTTGAGTTCATGTTCTGTCATTTGACCACGGTGACTTATTGTGTGCTTTAATAATCATGTACAACCTACTAGTCACAAGACTCTTGTCAATTCCAAATAAAACGTGAACTGCTAAAAAAAAAAAATGCTTTCAAACAGTGAAGGAAATATGACTCTTTTCAAGGAAAGTCACCTTAAAATAACTATATAATAGCCTTTGGATATGTCTCAGACACTCTTGCTGGAAACTTGAGACACTGAAAACTCTCAGATATGCAGTTTTGTGGAGTATATACAGAGTACACAGTCATGCATGCAGAATACTTATTTCTCAATATGCTTGAGAAATGAACTATTTCTCTGTTTCAAAGAGTAATTTCAATAAGCAAATCATATCTTCAGGAAATCTACATTTTATTGAAATGTTATGCCAAATATTAAACCTATTACTTTAATTCTTTTTGCCACAGAAGACTGGTACCCTGCTGAGTTATATAAGATGATTCTACCATTCCAAAACTCCAAGTGAGTTTCTGGATCTGTATTCTATTAAGCAATGTGTAATAAATACACACAATATGACATTCTAGATTAGAAGTGTTTTCCTACAGCAATAAATTGTTTATGTGTAGATTTCTAAATAAAGTCTTTAAATTGCAAGAAGAAGGAGTTTACAACATAAAATTCTGCGTACAGTACAGATAATATTGAATTATTATTTTTAAATTAAGAATTATTTTAATTTAGATTAAAAGTGGAGATAATTTGGAGGCATCGAGCCAAAGAGATATTAATTATGTGGATTGTACTCAGAAAATCAAGGTTTTTCTTTTTTATTTGCAAAATCTTGAAGGTATGCTTCACTGCCTTTGGGTCCTACATCATAGTTCTACTTACTAGCTGTATAAACTCAGGAACATCACTTAAATAGTATATGTGTCACATATCATATCATGAGAATTAAAACAAATAAAACATGTTAGACACTTACAACCATGCCTGACACATGGCAAGCCCTCAATAAATGTTAGCTATGATTTTTTGTGTTTCTTATTATTTCCCATTATTCTATCAAAGAATCCCAGATGATAGAAAAGATGTTTCTTCTGAGATAAATATTTTGAGTTCAGAGTTATCACTTTCTGGTAAGACTTAAGGAAGTAAAAACGTAGTATTATTGCTGAAGTACATTTTATGATGATGGCTTGAAACACACACAATACTAATTCCTTTCGTGAGTTGTACTGAAATAATGCACAAGGACTCACTTGGGGAACTGAGACATTTTACCATCAGTAGCTTTATAATAAAGATACTGCCTCAGTCAGGAACGCGGCTCAGATTCTACCAGCGTTAACTACTCATGTGGCATTAAACTGGGGCCAGGACAAGATGATATGTCAAGCTCAAGAAAACTGGGACAAGGGAAAGGTAAACACAATGTATAATTCAGACCAGAAGTAAACAACTGGAGACACTGGGGTTGCATGGTGTGGGTGAGCAGGGAAGAAGAGCTATCTGGAGAAATGCTGAATATCCAAGATCACTAAAGGCCAAAATAAAACTCATCGACTATCCTAGATCCTAGAAGCACATCACACTCCCAGACTCACATAGACTTAGGGAGGGGGATCCTTCACATATGTACCACCTGACACACAGGCTATGCTACCTCCTAGCATATGCACTTTGACAACTAAAAACTAATAGGTAATTGATAATGGTTGGAAAAACAAAACAGTAGGTAATCTGAGTATTCAAATCAACATATTGCTTCTATTGAAAAAAAAGATGAAGCGAAGTTCCAACGCCTAGAACAAGGATTAATCCAAGTCCTATATCTGTTACATGGTAGGCACTCAAAATAAATGAATGAATAAATAAGTGAATGAGTGATCAAAACAACCAGCAGTGAAAGTGCCGTAATCATTTCAAAAGTATCTGAATATATTATTTTACTACAGGACTCTAAGCATTTCTACTACTTAAAGTACAAATGCTAAGTTCCATTAGTTTGCAGAGTCCTGCACTATTGGAGCTATTGCTCTTTAACTCTGAATTTAACTGCTTCTTTTTGGGTCCTGTTTGGATCACACCATCATTGACTGTTACCCACTGGTATCTACAAAATTGTGAAACTGCCTCTTCAATATCTTCCTTGAAACATTTTTAGTTAATTAGCTTGCTGGCCCATCAGGATCCTCCTATAATTTCAGCTCTAACAGCTGGGAACTGACATCGCAATTTCACTTGCCTGCATGCATGTAAATAATAATACTTATTAGAGCCTTATTATTTACGACTATTACTACATTTTCTGAGCACTTATTGCTTAATCTTTTTGACTCTCTTTGCTTGTGCAACGTAGTGTTCTGACTGTCTTCCTTCAGTCACGATGGCCCTGCTTTGTTCCTGGTCAACCACTTGATTCTTCTGGTTGAAGATTTTTACTCTGATATCCCCACATCCCCAGGCAAGGATCCTTTTACACCATTTCCCAAGTGTACAATTGAACATCAGTATCCCAGATCCCAATCCTCTCTAACTCAAACCTGAGGGTTGAGCCCCAGATATTTTTTACCTTTTTCTTATTATATCTGCCTACCAATTGCCCATTTGTCATCGTTATTGAAGAAATTTCTACTTTCAAACAAAATAGACCATAATGATCTCTAACTCTGTACCAACTCTAAGATTGCAATTTAACAATTCAACTGGATCAAAAAAGTACAGTGTGCATTTCTTTCTTTCTTAAAAAAATAATATCTACTTCATCCCTTGAAACACATAGCTTGCCCACTTACACATCATGCTACAAAGATCTGGAACAACATCAAGATTAGATTTTTACTGTGTCTGTGTGTGCATGCACGTGTGTGTGTGCACTTGCACACATGTGTTTACCTTAAGGCCCTACTCTTATTACCTGCTTCTATCAACCTTGGTTTTGTATCACAGAGGAAAAGCATTGCCCTAGACCAAAGGTTCTTAGTCCTCGCTAGGCTTTAGAGTCACCTGGGAAGTTTTTGAGAAATATCAATGCCCAGGTCCCATTCAGACCTATTATATCAAAATCTCTGAATATGGGACCCAAGCATCTGTACTTTCTCAAAAGGCCATAAGTGAC
Organism: Equus quagga; assembly: GCF_021613505.1. Lineage (NCBI taxonomy): Eukaryota > Metazoa > Chordata > Mammalia > Perissodactyla > Equidae > Equus > Equus quagga. The sequence goes on from NC_060277.1 coordinate 15,966,205, forward strand.
TGTAATATGGGTTAAGAACCGCTCCTTTAGATTTTCTTTTCTGGCTTCTCTTCCCACCCCTATCATGCCCTGCATATGACTTGCCCCAATATCTACTCTATTCTTTCCTCACAAGACTGGACTTAACAGTCCCTTTGAGTCTGTCTAATGTTCAACACGTTTGGCAAGTGTAATTTCTTCTAATACCTCCTAGAGCAAGACTGGCTTGCCACAATTTTACTTTCCCAAACAATAAGGAATATCAGAGAGAAAGAGGAAAAAACCTAAGGAAATAAATAGCTCAAGTGGCGATGGATTGGAAATTACATTGCACCTGAATTTACCACTCTCTGTACCATTGTTATCTGCTACTCCCTCTATTTGCCCATTTACCAGCCAGATAGCTGATGCCCCCCTACACCTGTCCTCTAAAACCACTTCATTCTCTGGTTCTGATAGTTTTCTCCTTAGTTTCAGCTAGGAAACGATTCCATTTTTTTTATTATAACCTCATTAGGAAAGTAGTAGCAATGAAAAAGAAAGCCAAAATATTAAAAAGCAAAAATATGAAAATTCAAAATATTAAAACACAAAAAATTTGAAGGTTAGTATGCAATAACAAGCTCTAGAAGACACAGGATCCAGTTCCTTTACCTGAGCTATACAACAAGAATTATAGCCAGCATTTAGTGAGCATCTTCTGTGTGCCTGGAATCCTGTCAGGAGCCATAATTCCTATAGCATTACTGCATGGTTATCACCCTGGTTTCACAGCTGAGAAAAACAGATCGTGGTCACATAGCTGAGAAGAGGCTGAGCTATGACACAAACTCAGCTCTCTAATGTCAAGGCATGCTCTCCTTCCACTGCAGCCCTTATAATAGACTGAGCAAGCTGGCCTTGAATTTGCTTTGGACCTATTCCCAGGGTTATGAAACCCATCCAGGATATCTAATCTTCCTTTGTAGGACCTCCACCCTCACTCTACCCTCTCCATCTCCATCTCTCTCTTCTACTGCCCTTCAGCTCTACAGCCAGTCTAGTCCATGAGGTCAGTTCTAGTCCCAAGCTTTTTCTGACTCTGAATTTGTAGTTGTCTCCCTTTCTCCTTCTACAAGCCAACGGGAACTTATAATTATTATCGTTTTTAAGCTCAAAATAGCTTAACTATAATCTCACTTATCACATGATCTTAAGGGCAGACCTACTCTTGCACACTGTGTTTGGCTCATGTGAGGGCTCTCCTACATCATGACTCTTTAGATATAGAACTCCATTGGAATTACTAGTTTTTTCCAAAGTCCTAACATATTTTTACCCAACTTGCCTGCCAGATCTCTTTTAGCCAAGGATTTTGGTCATATGCCTCAGCTCTTTAATGCTAGATGTATGTAATTAAAGGCAAAATAAAATATGCTGAGAAAACTTAATCTACATTTCAGTAAAATATCAGTTTCCAGGAGACATTGCAGCAAAGGGTAACCTAATTCAAAATAGATAGACCTGAATTTATTTGCACAAGAATGGTTTTTGAGGTCTCTTACTGAAGACAAAACTAAACAGCTGCATGACATGATGCAATTAGAAAATAACAACTCATCTGCCCTTCAGAACTCAGTTGCCAAGTATAACACAGCTAAAATGCATGCTGTGACCACTCTCTAAAAAGAAGAAAGGAAAATAAGTGTGAGGCCACCTCCTGTTTATAAGGTTGAGAATTCAATCTTAGAACTAAAACAAAGCTCAACAAAAGAAGATGAAACACAAGAAGAGCTAATGCAGACAAGGAAATACAGAGAAAGCGCATCAAGACTTCCTAATATGGCACGACAATAGACGCAAAGTGTGGGTGCTTTGAACAGAACAAGGAAGAAAATTTAACGGAATGTTTGGGCTTCAAGACATTGTAATGTTTGAATTCATCACTTTGTTTTCAAAGGTGATGTCAGAACTAAAGAGGGTTGGGTGTAGCTATGGAAATTCAAGGGACACTTTCTCATTCCCTTTGCTTATTGATGACCAAGCAAAAAGACTCTGAAGAAAAACCAAGAAATGTGGAGTTTAGTGGTGTAATGTACAGACTGACATCTTGTGATGTCAAGGAAATTATGCACTTATTTGCCTAGGGAAGGTATGCCTTATATCTCCTAGTTCCTTTTCCCATTTGGGGTTTCCAATTTCTTGAGAGTGAAGGCCGTGCAGTATCTCATCATTTTCTCCAGGAGCTCTTACAATAGAATCCAAGTCAGCTGGAGTAGCTCACAGACTCTGCTCTGATTACAAGGACTTAAATCCAACTCTAACTTCCCTTTGGCCCAAGAAGAAGCTGTTAACACAGGACCCCTTGACAGGCAAAACCTCACTCTATAGAAAAATGCAGACACATGAATGAAAACACACACACACACTGGGGCTGTCCTATAAAGAGCAAGAGCCACATTGTGGAAACACAGGAGGAAGCCTTGAGAGCCATCATGGCCAAACAGAAGACAAAAGGGAAAAACAAAGATACAATCAATAAAACAAAAAAATATTTCCCAAATTCATCCTAATGTTCGGTTTTCAAAATGTGAGGTTACCAGAGATATCTCCCTCGTTGACCTGCGATGCTGTACGTGGAATCAGGTCATCATGAGAACAATATGATCTTATTTGGTTGTTGTTGTTTCCTGTTCTTTGTGCAAACATCTCACTTGAAAAAAAACTGATAAGAGCATCAAAACAGAATTTAGAGTATGAAAATAATAATAAGAGAAAAAAAGAAAAAATCTATGTCTAAATATGGCAGTTGCTATTAAAAGTGGGAAAATAAACGTGTGGGTTTACTTATGGGCTCTCAATTTTGTTCCATTGATCTGTGTGTCTGTTTTTGTGCCAGTACCATGCTGTTTGGTTACTCTGGCTTTGTAGTATAATTTGAAATCGGGGAGTGTGATACCTGCAGCTTTGTTCTTTTTCCTCAGGAATCCTTTGGCTATTCGGGGTCTTTTGTTGTTCCATATAAATTTTAGGATTCTTTGTTCTACTTCTGTGAAAAATGTTGTTGAAACTTTGATAAGGATTGCATTGACTCTATAGATTGCTTTAGGAAGTATGGACATTTTAACAATGTTAATTCTTCCAATCCAAGAGCACGGAGTATCTTTCCAATTCTTTGTGCCTTCTTCGATTTCTTTCAACAATGTTTTATAGTTTTTGGTGTACAGATCTTTCACCTCTTTCGTTATGTTTATTCCTAGGTATTTTATTCTTTTTGTTGCAATTGTAAATGGGATTGTATTCTTAATTTCTCTTTCTGCTACTTCATTGTTAGTGTATAGAAACGCAACAGATTTTTGTACACTGATTTTGTATCCCGCAACTTGACTGTATTACTTTATTATTTCTAAAAGTTTTTTAGTGGACTCTTTAGGATTTTCTAGATATAAAATCATGTCGTCTGCAAAGAGTGACAGTTTCACTTCTTCGTTTCCAATGTGGATCCCTTTTATTTCATTTTCTTGCCTGATTGCTCTGGCTAGGACTTCCAATACTATGTTAAATAAGAGTGGCAGTGGGCATCCTTGTCTGGTTCCTGTTCTTAGAGGGATAGCTTTCAGTTTTTCTCCATTGAGAATGACATTTGTTGTGGGTTTGTCATATATGGCCTTTATTATGTGAGGTATTTTCCTTCTATACCCATTTTATTTAGAGTCTTTATCATAAATGGATGCTGTATCTTGTCAAATGCTTTCTCTGCATCTATTGAGATGATCATGTGATTTTTATTCTTTATTTTGTTAATGTGGTGTATCACGTTGATAGATTTGCAGATGTTGAACCATCCCTGCATCCCTGGAATGAAACCCACTTGATCATGCTGTATGATCTTTTTTAATGTCTTGCTGTATTCGATTTGCTAGCATTTTGTTGAGGATTTTTGCATCTATGTTCATCAGTGATATTGGCCTGTAATTTTCTTTTTTTGTGTTGTCCTTGTCCGGTTTTGGTATCAGGATAATGTTTGCTTCGTAGAAGGAGTTAGGAACACGTTTATGGACAGCTAATATTTGACAAGGGAGCCAAGAGCATATGATGGAGAAAGGAGAATCTCTTCAATAAATGGTGTTGGGAAAACTGGACAGCCACATGCAAAAGAATGAAAGTAGACCATTCCCTTACATCATGCACAAAAATCAACTCAAAATGGATTAAAGACTTGAATGTAAGACCTGAAACCATGAGACTTCTAGAAGAAAACATAGGCAGTACGCGCTATGACATTGGTCTGAGCAGCATATTTTCAAGTCCCATGTCTGACCGGGCAAGGGAAACAAAAGAAAAAATGAACAAATGGGACTACATCAAACTAAAAAGTTTCTGCACAGCAAAGGAAACCATCAACAAAATGAAAAGACAACCTACCAATTGGGAGAAGATATTTGCAAACCACATATCAGATAAGGGGTTAATATTCAAAATATACAAAGAACTCATACAGCTCAACAACAAAAAAACCAACAATCCAATTAGAAAATGGGCAAAAGATCTGAACAGAGATTTCTCCAAAGGAGATATACAGGTGGCCAACAGGCATATGACAAGATGCTCAACATCATTAGCTATCAGGGAAATGCAAATCAAAACTACAATGAGGTATCACCTCACTCCAGTCAGAATGGCTATAATTAACAAGACAGGAAATAACAAATGTTGGAGAGGGTGTGGAGAGAAGGGAACCCTTGTTCACTGCTGGTGGCAGTGCAAACTGGTGCAGCCACTATGGAAAGCAGTTTGGAGTATCCTCAGAAAATTAAGGATAGATCTACCATATGATCCAGCTATTCCACTGCTGGGTATTTATCCAAAGAACTTGAAAACACAAAGGCATAAAGATACTTGCACCCCTATGCTCGTTGCGGCATTATACACAATAGCCAAGACTTGGAAGCAACCAAGGTGCCCATCAAGGGACGAATGGATAAAGAAGATTTGGTATTTATACACGATGGACTACTACTCAGCCATAAGAAATGACGAAATCCAGCCATTTGTGACAACACGGATGGACCTTGAGGGTATTATGCTGAGTGAAATAAGTCAGAGGGAGAAAGTCAAATACCATATGATGTCACTCATAAGTAGAAGATAAAAACGACAAAAAAAAACCCACATAGCATTGGAGATTGGACTGGTGGTTACCATTGGGGAAGGGGGGAGGCAGGAGGGCAAAAGCGGTGACTAGGGTCACATGTGAGGGGATGCACTATAATTAGTGTTCGGGTGGTGAACATGACGTAATGTATCCAGAATTTGAAATATGATGTACATCCGAAAAAAATAAAAATTAAAAAAAAAGTGGGAAAATAATAGTATTTTGGCCCCTACCAGGAACTTGTATTATCTTAGCAAATCAAGATTTTCATTTTAATGTTGATCATGTATATTTATTGATTACCAGCATAGATTCCATTAAAGGGGAAAAATACTATCCATGTTCCTCTATAAAAGTATAGATTTTCAGGCTTGAATATCTACAAGAGCTCTTCAACAAGAATACCCACTTCTGGAATCTGTTCCTTATCTATATAGAATGAATCTACCATCTTTCCAGAGGTAACAAATCAGTTTGACCCATGTCAGGTGCACTGCATGACTATAAAACTGGATCTGGCCAAGATTTGAGGCAAAACCTATACACTCAGGAAACTCACAGTATTTATTTTATTCACATTTCCAATTCATCCAACTAAGGTACCTCACTACAGAAATAAATTCAAAAGCATTTTGCCGTAGACTACCACTGTGTAGTAGTAAAGCTGCTTAATGTGAAATAAAAAGTATGCTATCATTTATCAAAACAGTAAGAGTAGGAAATAATTCCTGTTGCTACGCACCAAACCATAGAGAGTAGATACTGTCATTAACATAAATAATGAGGAATGTCTGTATATTTCTTACCACTCGGATGTTCAAATAGTAAGATAATACAAAAAAATTAATAGGCTGCCATTAAGCAGTTACTGTGGTGAAATGAGCAAAGGCAAGACCAGAACTAATACATTTAAATAATAAATCAATTATTCAAGTGGCTTTTTGTTCATAATGCGAACTGATAATATTCAGAGTAATAGGGAAGGTTAGAAACAATCAAATTTAGCTCATGTCATTATGATAGTAAGCTACAAATATAAAAAACTGTAGAAAAAAGAACATTAGGTTATATGCCAATTTTTATTTCAATTTAAGCCCGTAAACAAACCAGACCTCAAATTATTTAATAACTATTTTGCCACGTTATTACTGATTGGACTACATTTTCTATACTATAGATACGTTGATGGAGGAATAAGTTTGTGATGAATTCCCAATATGAAATACACAACTTCTAAAAACTTTTCTTAGAAGTCATGAAAAGAAAGCAAAGCTCCTATTTACACTGCCTTAACAGCTTTCTGAAAGTAATTATACGGATTTAGATTCAAAAGGAATAATAATAAGGAATGAATGATGTATGGAGACGTAAAATAAGGTAACAATTTTCTATTAATCATCGTATCATTCGTCTAGAGAAAAATCATAAATTATATTTTTGAACTCTTGAGGGTACTCTGAGATTTTTTTTCTAATTTGGGGCTCTCATTTCTATAATAAGCTAAAAGAATTAAAATGAGCACATTTAAGTCATTTGGATTCTGCTGCCGGGTAGCACGCGTGCCCTCGTTCGCACCTGTATTCACAATGCAAATAGCAGCAAGAAGCACTACTTGGCTGGAAGGCCATGAGAAAAGGGTAGACTTACTGAATTTAACAAAACCTGCACCATGCCAGTCACTGTTACAACCATAACAATGGTTTCACCAATGTGATCATGTCAGGCTTCAGTCATACTAACATTACATTGCTAGTTCTTTATTCCTTTGATATTGATATTATTTGCATTTTATTTTCAAGTTTGTTTTGTTTTGTAGTTATGTGAAGGTTTAAACCTAAGGAGTTTATTGTACATCCATAAAAAATTAAGTAATACTATGATATAATTTAAGAAAAAATATTGTTCAACACTGGTGATTCATGAGAAATCCTTTTTACCTGGAGTTGCTGTATGTCCATCTCATATGTTTCAACCCAAATCAGAGAATATTTTTAATCTCAGTGGTCTCTTAATACAGTGAAATGTGTGCGTGTGTGGAGGGGTGGATGCACACACAAGTGTTTGTGTAGTTTTTGCAGTATCAAAATAAACCATATGAGAATGAAAAAATTTTTCAACCTGTTACTAGTATCATGAAGACTAAAAGCATCTGACATCTAAATGTAGAGATAGTATTTTATATTTTGGAGCTATTTTATTCAATTCTGGAAGCTTCCTTTTTTATAAGAAGGGCATACATCTTATCCACTAGGAATGAATCTTATCTGTTACTTGTTGGAGCAGAAGATATTGAAAGATGTACTATTAAGGTGGGGTTTTTTGTTGTTTTGTTTTTTTGATTAAGACTTTATTTTTTAGAACAGTTTAAGGTTTACAGCAAAATTGAGGGGAAGGTACAGAGATTTCGCATCTACCCCTTTGCCTTATACATATATAGCCTCCCCCATTATCAACATCCCCAACCACGTTAGTACGTTTGTTACAATTGATCAATCTTCCTTGACACATCATAATCACCCAAAGTCAATAACGTATATTAGGGTTCCCTCTTGGTGTTGTACATTCTGTAGGTTTGGACACGTATAAAGACAGATATCCATCATTTTAGTGTCATACAGAGTATTTTTACTGCCTTAAAAATCCTTTCTGTTCCACCTATTCATCACTCCCTCCAACCTTCCAACCCAAACTCCTGACAACCACTGATCTTTTACTGTCTCCATAGTTTTGCCTTTTCTAGAAAGTCATATTTGGAATCATACAGTTTGTAGTTTTTTCAGATTGGCTTCTTTCACTTAGAAATATGTATTTAATGTTCCTCTATGCCTTTTCGTGGCTTTACAGTTCATTTATTTTTAGCACTGAATAATATTTCACTGTCTTGATGTATCACAATTTATTTATACATTCACCTACCGAAGGACATGTTGTTTGCTTCCAAGTTTTGGTAATTATGGATAAAGCTGCTGTAATTAACTGTGTTCTAGGTTTCGTGTGCACATAATTTTTTTTAATCCTTTGTGTAAATACCAAGGAATGAAATTGCTGGACTGTATGATAAGAGTATGTTTAGTTTTGTAAGAAATCACCAAACTGTCTTCCAAAGTGTCTGTACCCTTTTGCATTCTCAACACTAATGTATGAGAGTTCCTGTTGCTCCCCGTCCTCTCCAGCATTTGGTGTTGTCAATGGTCCAGATTTTGGCCATTTTAATGAGTATACAACAGTTTCTCACTGTTGTTTTAATTGGCATTTCCCTGAAAACACATGATGTGGAGCATCTTTTCATATGTTTATTTGCCATCTGTATATCTTCTTTTCTGAGTTGCCTCTTAAGGTCTTTGGCTCATTTTTTAATTGGATTGTTTATTTTCTTATTGTTGAATTTTAAGAATTATTTGCATATTTTGGACAATAGTCCTTTAATGATGTATGTTTTTGCAAATACTGACTCCCAGTCTGTGGCCTGTCTTCTCATTCTCTTGACATTTTCTTTTGTAGAGCAGAAGTTTTTAATTTCAATGAAGTCCAGCTTATCAATTATTTCTTTCATGGATTCTACCTTTGGTGTTGTATCTAAAAAGTCAACAACATACCCAATGTCACAAAAATTTTTCTCCTATTTTATATTTCAGCTTTATAGTTTTGCATTTCACATTTAGTTCTGTGATCTATTTTGAGTTAATTTTTGTAAAGAATATAAGGTCTGTGTCTAGATTCACTTTTTTGCATATGCACGTACAGTTGTTCCAGCACCATTTGTTGAAAAGCTCTTTGCTCCAATGTCTTGCCTTGCTCTTTTGTCAAGGATCGGTTGACTATATTTGTGTGGGCCTATTTCTGAGCTCTCTATTCTGCTGCATTTATCTGTCTATGTTTTCACCAGTATCACACTCTTGATTACTATAGCTTTATGATAGATTTTGAAGTTGGGTAGTGTCAGTCTTCCAACTGTGTTCTTCTTCTTCAATATTATGTTGGGTATTCTGAGTCTTTTGCCTCTCCATTTAAACTGTAAAATCAGTTTGTCAATATCCACAAGAGAACTTGCTGGGACTTTGATTGGTATTGCATTGAATCTACAGATCAAGTTGAAAAGCACTAACATCTTGACAATATTGAGTCTTCCTAGCCATGAATATGGAATATCTCTCCATTTGTCAGTTCTTCTTTTATTTCATTCATCAGAGTTTTGGAGTTTTCCTCATATAGATCTTTTACATACTTTGCATCAATGTATTTTCAAGCATCTGCCTAAAAATAAGACTCTTATGCCCATGAAAAGTTTGCAAAATTGGAAAAGAAAGATACTGAGCTCAAGCAATAGTCATGATGATGTTGGTCTGCAGAAGCATCAGATGCTAAGCCCACCTCTCAACACTATTGATTCATCTGAATACAATATTGTCTTCTGGGGCAGTTCTTTGGGTCCTAAATAGCTCAATGCCAATCTTCATTTTCATAAGTAAATTTTTCTTTCATACCACATACCCACTCTCACTTTACCTTCAAAATTTCCTCAATGACCATGCAACTCCCTCTGTGACCTCTCCTTTCTTTCAGTCTCTCCAAACTCCTCAGCCTTTCATCCTTTGTCCAACCATAGCAATGTCTTCTGGATTTATGCATCTTCTTTATGCACAAAAAGGAGGTCTACTGAAACATAGGACTGGTCACGGTATCTCCTTAGTATCTCTTTATAGACAGTAGAGAAAAATCAAAACTAAGACGAAAGAAGGAAAAGAAAGGACAGAATAAGAGAGCAGGTACCATGAAATGAAGTTCCACTTAACCAGCAAATAGCACTGGATCCAAGAGCCTTATCCTTACTCAGCCGCTAACGTGAACAACTTTAGGGTAGTCACTCAACCTCTATTTCAGTGGTTACAAAATTGGGAAATGGACTGGACAACCTCTAAGAGCTCAAACCTGTGGGATCTATCGGTTCTAAAATCATAAATTAAATAAAAGGGATCAACTAATGAGGAAAACAATGTTTTCCTTTGTGATTTTTATTTTTATGAACTTCATGTTATTATTTCTATTTTTTCTTTTTAGTTGAAAAAGTTATACCTGGATAGAGTAAAAAATGAAATCCATGGAAGTAAACCTCCTTCACAGGCCACAGATTCCGTTCTCCTTTACATAGACAAAGAGATATTTTTGTGGGTTTTCCATACATTTGATATCTAATTTTAAACAAATTAGAAAAGACTATAGATAGTGTTGTTAAATGTATTTTTTCCACTTCACAGTGTATAGTGGTCACTTTTTCCATATTAGTACACAAAGATTTAACTTATTCTTTTTTGAAGGCTGAGTATTATTCCATTCCTTTTGTGAAACATCACAATTGATCTTGCAATTTATTTTTACTTTCAACACAAATCAGGAAACATTAACCAAAACTTCAAAGTGAACCACATAATAACAAAAAGTAGCAGGCACTAACAAATTATACTGAACATTTTACATTTGTCCAATACTTTATGCATGAAATGCTAGCCCAAAAATCACTTGAAATTTCTGACTTTACTGCTTATCCCAAAGATTACAAAATATATAATATTTGTGTGAGTTCTCAAAATACCAAAAGTATTTAATAATTTGAAAAAATTAAAATATTAGCTAAATGATAAGGAATCTAAGAAGTTAACTGTGTAAAATTATTCTCAAGGGTTAAAGGAGTGCTTTAAAGAAGAATTATATAACTGAAGTTTCACTAAATAAGACTCAAGAACAGAAAATTAAAGAAATGAAATTCAAACTTCTAAAGGAGTTTGGTTCTTATTATTCTTCAGTCAGATTTGCACGTGCATTTCACAGAAGATGCTCATTTATTGTTGGTCATGATTTGGTGCAGGTCTCGAAGACACAGGCAGCACTGGGTCATTGAACTGGAGTGAAACCTACAGGTAAGCTGTATGTCAGGAAGCGTATGTATGTATAATGTCATGCATGCCTAAAAGATTAAAACCTAAGGCAACAATTCACTTGAATTTGAAATGGTTCTGAGTGAAATCTCATTTTTAGAAAACTAAAATGTATTCATAAAATAATTTGAAACTGATCAGACATTTATGGTACAACTATGTTATGCACTCTCACATCTCACATAATTTAATTTTATCAATAACTGGATAAGGATTGTTATTGTTATGGTTGTTAATATTTTCATTATTATTATTATTATCCAGTAATTGCCTTAATGCCTGATACATAAAAAGCACTTTTTAAATATCTATTGAAAAAATAAATGCATGAATACAATCCCATTTTACAAATGAAGAAGCAGGTTCAGAACGATTAAGCCAAGGAAAATTTGAGCAATTATGTGTTAAAAAAAATAATGACACTACCTCATTTTTATATCACTCTCAGACAATACAATATTTCCCATAATATTCACCCTTTTAGGATAAAATTCACATTCATTTCTGGTGCCTTTAGCTTGTCAACAATCTCAAAAACGTTCAGCAAACACATTAAGTCCACCAAAATTTGGAGAATTTGACCCCAGTATTTGACTGATTCAAAGAAGACACTCTAGGTCAGCTTGGTGAAACTCTATAGATAAACATTAAAAAGGGAGAACAGAGTTTAAATGAAGTTTTCAATAATTTGGTAACTTGATGACCAAGTATAAAAACACTGGAAGCAAAGAATCTGAGAACTACATCAATAAAACAAACTATAGAAGGTATACCAGTTACTACAAATGTTAATTTCAGATCATAATAGAGGCAAGATATGAATAGAGAATTAGAAGTGTCATTTTAATAATTTATATTTATATTCCCAATGTAAGCAATGATCAAGTGGAATCATTAATAGTCAACCTTGATCACAGGGGAAGAAAAAAATAGATGGCATGATCAAGAAAAATAAAGCTGTACCCAAGTGGAAGTATAACAGACTTCTAAACCCTATCTCGAGAGAGAAATTTGCTTTTGTTTTGAGAGATGCTGTCAATATTAGTCAAAATGTAATACTAAGGCAGCATGATACAATAATGGTGGGAAGAAAACATTTATTGGATGCAGATTTTGTGATAAGGTATTTTACTTTGATTACTCACACAACACTGCAATGTGGGTGTTATTATCCCCAGAATACAAATGAGGGAACCAAACTGAACTAGAATCATAAGAGTGTGATTCTAGCACAGGCCCTTCCAGTTATGTGCTCTGTGGCTCTGGGGGAAACCACAACTTCTCTGAGTTTTAGTTTCTTTACCTGTAATATAAAGATGACACATGCCCTGCTGACCTTCCACAATTGTTTGGTGATGAAAATTAGATAGCATATTGAGCTGCCATGTTGTAGAAAGCACCTCACAAACATAGGGGTTTTATTACAGTTACAAAAGTCATGCTGAAAGAACCAACATAAGCAGCAGCAGAGAGGTTAAGAGCTCAGGTCCTGGCATCATACTAAGTGTGCGTCTTGGTTGTGTCGTTTTCTAACCTTAGGAAAGTGGCTTAATCTCTTAGTACCTCAGTTTCCATACTGTATAATGGGAATAATGATAATGCCTATCTTATAGAATCATTGTGAGTATTAAATGATAGAACAACATTAAAAGTTCTTACAGCATGATGGTAACATTAACTTCTTTATGGAGAACCAGTCTCTGGGCATCTTTGCCAATTTTCACCAATGACTAAATATAAATGTTTAATTCTATTCACGTCAACAAACATTTATTAAAAATCAAGACTGAAAACTACTATGCTTGATATTTCAGGAGATGCAAGATGAAGAGGATAGAGTTTCTACACTCTGAAAACTCAGGGTGTTGAGGGAAGTAAACACCTAAATAATCATAATAAAAGAGAGTGTGATATATGGGAGAATCAGAGAGAAATTCCTACTACACTTCAGGTGTAAGACAAATATTTAATCACCTTCATTCACCTGAGTCTGTCCAGCCCTTTGGTCCATGATAACTGAAGGACAACATATGGGGAAGTATGTTCAAAGCTGATGAGCACAATAAAATTCATACTTATAATCCAGGTCTTATGTCCCAGTATGAAATGAAGATGTAGCTTTTATGCCAAGTGGACTAGTCATCAGGCTGTCCTCTGGAAATTCACATAACATAACTGATCCATGAACTGGGAATTATTTTTCCCAGGTACAGATGGATATGTGCTGATCCTTTCATGTTCTCTTACTAGTATTGCAACCCACGTTAAAGACAGGTGTCTATGATTGGGAATCAGTCTTCAAGCATGGAACCAATCAAAGATAAAGGACGTGGAGAGAGATTGAAGCTGAAACCTCATTTCTCCAGGTTGCTACTATGTAATCAATCTGTTGAATTCAGATGCCCAGACACCACACTGAAAAGTTTGCTCTTTTTCCTTTTCCTGTGCAAGGTCAGCAAGTATTTAGATCTATGAAGCTCAGATGGTATACTTCAGCTCTTCATCAAAAATTCAATTAAACCGTCAACAACAGCACTTCAATACCGTCCCATTTGCACTACAAAAATTACCTTTTTCTGGTGCTTTGTTGGTATTTTTTATTGGTCGCTACTTCTTGAAACAAAATTTAAGCATCCTAGATTTTTGCAATAACCAATCTCTTAATGGGTCCTATCCTACAATTGCTCTTATTTTCAAATCCATTCTGGACAAATTTTTATAGTGCTCCTCAGTTTTCAAAATACTTCCATTATGCTATCATTCAGTTACCAAGGGGCTGGGGAGGCTCAAACAAATGAAAGCAAGAAAACGTTTGATTCATACCCGAAATGTAGTAGGAATTTCTCTCTGATACGCTCATATATCACACTCTGTCTTTAATTATGGTTATTTATGTGTTTATTTCCCTTATGAGTCTATGAGTCTTCAGAGTGTGGGGATTCTGTCTGATTGATATTTGCAATCCCTCATGTGCAAGTATGTTACAATCCAGGTCAGGAACGTTCAGCGGTTACTTAATAATAGTTTACTGAAAAAAAATCAAACTTCATAATATATCTCCTGCCTACCTAAATTCCAAACATATCTCCTGATATTTTCCCATATGGAACCTATGCTCGAGTGGATTCCAAACCTGAGGAATCAAAGCAAAGAGAGAAAGAGGCTATTTGGTTTCATCTCCAGACATTTTACATTAGTAAGTTCTAAGTAGAATTCAGAAGCATTTTATATATATACTCACACATACAAGGATCTATATACACACATACAAGTGTATATATATACACACATACAAGTATACATATACACATATACACATAACATACAAGTTAATATACATATATATGTACACACACACACTAAGTTGATATTCCCAACTCTAGAACAAGTAAACTATTTCCTTTTCTCCAAGGCCATTCTGCAGTTCCTACACTCAAGTATTTTATTATCATCAGCCTGGAATGATAACTTCCTTCTCAGATCACCTCTTCTCAATGCTCATCTTAAATAATACCTCCTTCATGAAGCTTTTACTGATTTATTGCTTTCCTAAGAACTTCCATGGCATTTTACTTATATCTCTTTTTTGATTCTTACCATAGTCTGCCTTGTAACATAGGTATCTGCATAATTGTTATCCCCTTTAACATATATAATATAACAAATATAATCTCTTTAAAGGCAAGAACTGTCTGAAACTTTTTAAAAACTCTCTGATAGACTGAGTATAAAGCTTTGTATATGGATAGCTCATTTTTTAAAATCAGGTGTTATACTGTCTTATACTATTTGCTTCCCAGAGTTGTCCCTGTAATTTTCAAATTTGAGCGAGTTAGCAACTTCCTCTACACAGTTAACACATCACAGAAGACCCTTACTTGTCAAAAGATATAAGCAAGCACCCAAACTCACCTTACCTGTGCCTTTCTTCTAAAGCAAATACGGACATCACTAAATGCCGGCAGGCCTACTTTGTTCCACTGGGCCACATAAAGTTGGAAGTTTTTAATTATCAGCACAGCAGCATACGGCTTTTACCTAATAACTTAGTTTTATGCAGCATCGTTGCTCTGAACAGGAGAGAAATGTTAATATGCAGAGTGAAATGAACTATGCAGACGGACGTAACAGGAAACAGCACCTTTCAGCAGCACTACTGTTTGAGGAAGGGGTACTCATGGTCTCATGCACAAGGCCTAGAAATGAGGTTTCTGTCCAGTGATGCTTTAGGGCCTGAGGAAAGGGGCAGCTTGCTTAACCATGGTGGATTATGACACCCGTTCCTTATTCAATGCAGCAGGAGAAACGAGCCTTGAGGCTAAAGGAAGGCTGACCATGAACCTCTATTCCAGTTCTTCACTTTATAGATCAATCTCCCTGATGCCCTGAACTCCTTATGGTGATGCCTTCATCCTTCCTCCATATACCATCCTGCTCCCTTAGAGCTTTAACGCCTTACACCATTTCTGAAACGTGAACCATTTATGTTCCTTTCTCTTCATTTCTTATATTTAAACACCCCTTCCCCTCATCTATCCAAAGTCTGTTTCCTGTGACACAAATGATTTTTGTGCAGCCACTAGACCCCCCTATTGCCTTACAAACTATCAAGAAACATCACTGATGCCTTGAGATATTCTGGTATCAGGGGAACATGAAATGAAATTTTCCAAACGCAATTCAAAGGAATATATTTTTCCAAGGTTGATAAAAGATTGACTTACCCTAGCTCCAAAATAAAAACAATCCCTTGTATATGATTGTAACAAGTTTGCTAGCTCTCCTCCCCTCCGTCTTTACAATTGCCATCGCAACCACTCCTCTGAAGTGTCAGAGCTTTCACCAGAGAACCCGGAGGAGCACGTCTCTGAATCTCCAGCTCCCTACCGAGATGTCGGTCTGCTCAGGAATTTTCGGCATTGGTGACATAAAGCAATTTTAAATTTTTAAAGAAGTGTCAAGTTTTACGTTTATAAAAGAGGCATAGGTTTCTAATATTTGAAAAAGTGGACAGTGTGACAAAAGAGGGGACAGATATAAGGTAAACTGTAATCCAAATCGAATTCAAAACTCATCGTGACTGAGCGAGTCTGAAGTAGCAAAATGTACTGGCCATATGAGGCCAATTAAAGTTTTCTGGAAATTCATGGAAAAAATTTATAACATTTTTCTAAGTTATATTGTCTATCCTATATACGCCTAATTTCAAATTCCCTAATTCTTGTAAATTTAATTTTGTTTTCTGGGCACAATTAAAAGTTTAATTTATAGTATCAACTTGTCATCAGATGTTTCTTAAGAAATATAGCAGGTAGTTAATGATTTTTAGGCTAAAATTTCAGGATATATCCGATTATTTGCAGAAAGAAGCATCCCCCTGACTCCTCTAAACTCTTTCCACATAGTGAGGGAATGGCCAAGAAATCTCATTTCTGGGGAAAAGCAGAAGCAATCGAAACTTGGAAAATCTCGTAGGTCAAGGACTGATGATGTGATTTAGGGTTTAGGTGAGTTAATGAATAATGTGGCCTTTCTTTCTGTGTCAATCTTTCCCATTAATTGTGACCTTGGCCAAATCACTAATTTATCTAGTGTTCACTTGCTGCTTCTGTAAAATGGGAATTACAAATTCTGCTATGCAGATTACAATTGTAAATATGAAAAAGGCATTTGCAAATTGTAAGGAGCTACAGAAATGAGAAAGCAAGCCCCGCCCCTAGGCCTAGAGCTCTTGCCTATCATGCTCCTTTAACTTCATGTTTCAGCTAGATAATAATTGTAATTGGTGAATGGGCTGATTTATGTCCATTTTTGTTCCTAAAGGCACTCTTATGGGTGCTCTATTTCTGAAAGTAAAACATATTAAATATGAGTTGCAAACAAACATTGCTCTCTCTTTCCTCTTTAATTTAGTTTGCTTTAAGCATTTGTTTTATATGCTGAACTATAAAACTATTTATACTGGGTCTTTAATGTATACAACAAAACCCAAGTCACTCTGCTAATTCCAACATATGCCCTAGATGAATCTCATTGGTACTTTTCCTTTCTAAATTCAACACACCAAAATTCACACACACACATGCACACACACACACACACACACACACACACAAAGCAAGAAAGTCTTGGAAGAAATAATAGAATCAGATAGTAATTGTTTGCACATGTGCATAACTGCTTAGACAGTTATAAATTAAAAACACCATCTATCTTTAAAATCAGGCTGGATTCCTAAATGCACCATTTATTGACTTCTGTGATCTTGAGCAGGATACCTACCTTTCAAATTTCATTTTTATAGTCTGTAAGATAGGGGGAATAGTATCTGCTTTTTTCATATAATCACAGTGTTTTTAGGAGAAAATTGATGAAAGTGCTTTGTAAATTATAAAGCTGTCTAGAAATGGAAAGTCTTGTTGCTACTCTAATAATAATAATTATTAATATTATTTATCAAATGAACAAACAAAGCCCTAAGGACACTGCAGTTCTGTGAACCTCACATCCTGGATTCCGGGCGCTGTCCTGGACACTCTATTAGGTCAACTTTCGAGCCAGCACTTCCAGCTGAGGCTGCAGTCACAAGCTGAGGGGTGATTACCAGAATCAGCATCAGGCAGGCATAGTCAAAAGTTCGATGCTGTAGTTCAGATAGGACAAAATGAGGAGGTAGAACCAAGATTTAAGATCAATTACTTTTGAAACTAGGGGAGATAAAATCTTATGGAAAGTGTGGTGGTTAAAGCGAACAGAAAGGGACAAAAGTGGAAAAATTTCTGCAGCTAGCATTCCGGAGCTTACACCAGCTATTTATGAGACCCTACTGCTGGTGTGGCATCTTGCAAATATCAAGCGAATGGCATATGGGGACTAGCCGATCACAGAATCAAAGACTGTTCAAGTGAGTGGTCTAGCCCAGCCTGAATTACACAGACTGTAACCTGGGAATAGGAATGGGAAAAAGGCTGGTGCAGAGACACTCGGCTGTGGTAGATCACACATCTGATCCTGAATTACTTTAAGCTTGAAGCTCATGGAAATTTCATAAGCGAATTGAGCTTTAGGAGATATTGTGATAGTATTTACTTTCTTTCTAGATTTGTTTGTACATAGTATCTCAGAATCCAGTTTCCCTTTATAATTATTTCTCCAAATTATTCTTACATACAGTGAGTTTCCCAAGTGCCAATAAGAGGCAGTAGAAGTACTGACACTTATGAGGAGAAAATACATGATGTTTATTTCACTATGGATTGAATCACTTAAAACACTGAGAAAAATCCTATAAGCTCCACCTTCAATCTTATTGCCAGGGTATCTATTTATTTTATTATTAAGAGGACTCATTAATAATTAATATTTAATTATTATTAAAAGTGCCATTAAGGGGGCTGGCCCCGTGGCCAAGTGGTTAAGTTCGCGCGCTCCGCTGCAGGCAGCCCAGTGTTTCATTGGTTCAAATTCTGGGCACAGACATGGCACTGCTCATCAAACCACGCTGAGGCAGCGTCCCACATGCCACAACTAGAAGGACCCACAATGAAGAATATGCAGCTGTGTGCCAGGGGGCTTTGGGGAGAAAAAGGAAAAAAATAAAATCTTAAAAAAAAAGTGCCATTAAGAATATATATAACCATCCTCTATATAATAAATATATGTCTGCTTTTTCAATGTGGATATTAGTAACACAAGTTGACTCAATAAAAAGTTTTATCATTTCTTTAATATAAAATTTTTATCATTACAAGATTTCTGTACTGCCAAATGATTCCAACAGTTTAAAAAATATTAATTAAGCAGTAGGGCAGGAAAGTAGGATAGCCATAAATATTAAAAATTTTACACTAAATATTTTATACCTATAAAAGTACCAATAATACATTTTTAAATTTTTATTAACTACTTACTTTGTGTGTACAGTGTTTTCAGTTATTGTTTTATTTATTCTTTATAAGAATGTGAAAGAATCACAGAAAAGTGCAGCCCTGATGAAGCCATGCCTGCAGGCCATCCCATCCATCACTGCACTTTTCAGTTACTTGACCCCCAAAAAATCTTTCTTCTTGAAACTGATTTGAATCAGCACTGCTGCTGCAATTGAATAACCTAAATGAAATAAAAATCTTTTTTTCTCTCTCTGAGCTCCCAGAGACTCCATGTGTGAGAATTTACACCTGAGAATATGGTCAATCACATAATTCTTATTTCCACTATAAGATTATAAACTCCTTGAGCAGAGATCCTACCTCTTATCTTTTCATATCTTTCACCGGGCCTAGAACTTTATCTTGGATAGATCAGATGCTCAAGAAATGATTTGCCAATTACCAATTAATACATTCATGTAAATGCTCCTTAGCTGAAAGGATAAAAGAGTTATTTATTTTCTGCTTATTTTTGTCCCAGATGCTCTAAATCTCCTCTAGTGATTCATGTTTGTCAACTGACTTGACAACACATAAAAGTTCCAGTGTGTTCACTTCTTTCTGAATCTCCCACCCTAGACAAGGCAGCCAAGAAACATGACAGCACCCAGGCAGCCCAGCCAGACCTCTGACAGGTGCTGCCCACCTCCACACAGCCAGAGACCCAAAAGCAAAATAAGTACATCAAGGACATGGAGTGCCAGAGAAATGCCAGGGCGCCATGATAGAACCACCGGGAGCCATGTCTGACTAATGCTGGTGGAGAGCAGTCCTCAGGGGTCAGCACAGCTTGTCTTCAAACATCAGGAAAATGACAGCGGAAAAGGTTTTATTAAGAGTAGGGAGATAAAAGGTAGTCAAACTCAGTGGAATTTAACTCAAACGCTACCTTTAAATTTTTAAAAACTCATCTTTGACATTTTTTTAGCAGAATCAATGGGCATGTTTTTTTTTTTCCATCCCTTCTCACCAACACATAGAGACAAAGAATTGCTTGTGATTTATCAGTGAGGACACACAGGAAAGGCACAGAAGGAAACCACACATAGTCATGGTGTGCTTGCTTGCCCAAGCGGAACTATTCGTTTGGGCGGCTGCTTTATCCTCTTTGCTGTCACAAAAGATTTAAATGTCTAAGAAGCACTTTATAAACATTCTTTCTCTTTATAATGCCTAGAGTATAAACAAAATATATCACCTATCTTTTTTTTTTTGAGAAATACAAAATACCTTTGGGCAAAATGACAGTCTGACAAATTATAATGTATTGGATAAAAACAGTTGAGTGCCTACTATGTGGCCTCTCTGCCCCTCACACACACAGTTGTTTCAAAACACCCCGTGTCCACGGATTTCACTCTGGTTGGAGTGATTCCTCTTGAAATCAGGGGATTTGTAACTTGATAACTTTCATTCCCCCATTTCACCCATCACACTCCCAACACACACAATACTTAAAATCACAAATGACAATAAAGTAGTAATTTTGCCTCCATAATTTATAATGAATAGAAAAAAAAAAGTAGAATTCTCCCTTTCCTCAAAGACTGTAAAGCAGAAAGCCATCTGCCTCAAAATGGTCTTTCTCTGAATTTATTTTTCTAGTAGCATCGTTATAACATTATTCAAGGGAGATCTTAATTAATAGACATGTACCCTGGATTAAATATAATTGATGTCAATGAAAATCTGGTCAGTGTTGCCCATGTAACACATACAAACATTTCTATATGAATGAATGCAAGTCCAAAGGTATCTTTAGAAATTTTTTTCTACTCTACTAGAAAATTTGAAATCCATTAAGCAAGGTCTTATTACAGGCAGTCCTTTTTATATTCTTCTAGGTAGCATTGAGGTAAATTAACCATCACCAACTGTCTAGATTGGTTTAAAAATTTACCGATACTCCTTTCAAATGCTAATCATTCAATTTACCCTTACAAATCCATAGCATACTCAAGCAGCTTGCCTATGAACACAAACAATTGCCTATTGCTCCATAGAGAAAAGAGGCAAACATTTTACTTCAGGAGATCAGCAATGTGTTTTTTGATAGGTATAGATATTGTCAAAAAGCCACTACAATAAGGAAAGAAAGTCAAATTAGAGAAGAGATTAACGAAAATGAGACCATGGCAATTTATGAAGAATTTAATATTTAAGATAGTGACTGAAATTTGGTACTGCATTTAATCAAATTCAGTAGTCAATAAATCCCAAACTTCTGATCCAATGATGAAACTGAAAAAAAAAAAAGGCTTTCTAGTATCTGGTTCCACACGTAAGGAGTTTGCAAGTCGTCACTCCATCCTAACAAGTAAACTCTGAACAGATGGAAAAATCAACAAACTCTTCCTCAACCCATAGAGAGGAGAGAACACAGAACAAATCACTATCCCAAAGTTTGGTGAGAGAGACAAGAGACTTACAGGGAGTCATAGCTTGTTGGAGCAATATTCAACACATGAGCAGAAGATGTTGCGGAACCACTGCTAGGGTAGAAAAATCTGAATTATCATTGACAAATTGCTGGAGGCTCAGTGTGGACAACTCTGGGAGGTTAAAAACTCCATGGGGACCCAGTCATTGCAGGAGTGCCTACAATTTTCTGAGATTTACTTCCAGGAGTTCAACCAGGTTCTCACAGTAAATATTAAGAAAAAATCCCCTTGTACTTCTAGTAGATGGAGGGGAAAAGAAACTGTTTGAAATGCACCAGATTTCTCTGATCTTCATAACAAGACCTGCCCGTAGGAGAAAATACTTAACTAGAGCCTAACCTGGTGGAGTATTATCAGAGCCTAACTGACCTGGGAGAAGGGAAATATCCAATTCCAGCCCACTCTAGCCTTACACATGCAGAAAGAGAAAAATGCAATGCCAGCCCATTCTACTAACACTGTCCCACCTAATGGGGGGGGGGGTACACTGAGAAACATTTGTGAAATGATGATTTTATATATAGAAAACCCTAAAGAGTCCACCAAAAAGCTTTTAGAAATAATAAATAAATAGGGTAAAGTTGAGGATACAAAATCAACATGCAAATATCAGTTGTGTTTATACATACTAATAATGAAGTAGCAGAAAGAGAAATTAAGAATATAATACCATTTACAATTGCAACGAAAAGAATAAAATACCTAGGAATAAATTTAACCAAAGAAGTGAAAGACCTGTACACTGAAAACTTTAAAACATTGTTAAAAGAATTGAAGAAGACACCAAAGAAATGGAAAGATATTCGGGCTCTAGGATTGGAAGAATTAACATTGTTAAAATGTCCATACTTACAAAAGCAATCTACAGATTTCATGCAATCCCTATCAAAGTTCCAATGACATTTTTCACAGAAATAGAGCAAAGAATCCTAAAATTTATATGGAACAAAAGATCCCAAACAGCCAAAGGAATCTTGAGAAAAAAGAACAAAGCTGGAGGTGTCACACTCCCTGATTTCAAAATATACTACAAAGCTATAGTAATCAAAAAAGCATGGTATTGGCTCAAAAACAGACACACAGATCAAAGAACAGAATCAAGAGTCCCGAAATAAAGCCACACATCTATGGACAGCTAATTTTCGACAAGGGAGCCAAGAATTTACAATGGAGAAAAGAAAGTCATTCCAACAACCAGTGTTGGGAAAACTAGGCAGTCACACGCAAAAGAATGAAAGTAGACCATTATCTTACACCATATGCAAAAATTAACTCAAAATGCATTAAAGATTTGAATTTAAGACCTGAAACCATGAAACTTCTAGAAGAAAACATAGGCAGTACACTCTTCAACATTGGTCTTAGCAGCATATTTTCAAGTACCATTTCTGACAGGGCAAGGGAAACAAAAGAAAAAATGAACAAATGGGACTAAATCAAACTAAAAAGCTACTGCATAGCAAAGGAAACCATAAGCAAAACAAAAAGAAAACAACAATCAGGAGAAGATATTTGCAAACCATATATATGATAAGGGGTTAATATCCAAAATATATAAAGAACTCATACATGTCACCAACAAAAAAGCTATCAACCCAATTAAAAAATGCACAAAAGATTTGAACAGACATTTCTCCAAAGAAGAAATACAGATGGCCAACAGGCACATGAAAAGATGTTCAACATCCCTATCAGGGAAATGCAAATCAAAACGTTAATAAGATATCACCTCACACCTGTCAGAATGGCTATTATTAACCAAACAAGAAATAACAAGTGTTGGAGAGGATGTGGAGGAAAGGGAACCCTCTACACTGCTGGAGGGAATGCAAACTGGTGCAGCCACTATAGAAAACAGTATGGGGATTTCTCAAAAAATTACGAATAGAACTACCATACGATCCAGCTATTCCACTGCTGGGTATTTATCCAAAAAAACATGAAAACCTGAATGCATAAAGATATATGTATCCCTATGTTCACTGCAGCATTATTCATAATAGCCAAGACTTGGAAGCAACCTAGGTACCCATCAAGGGATGAATGGATAAAGAAGATGTGGTATATATACACAATGGAATACTACTCAGCCATAAAAAGGATAAAATCCGGCCATTTGTGACAACATGGATGGACTTTGAGGATATTATGTTAAGCAAAATAAGTCAGAGGGGGAAAAGCCAAATACCATATAATCCCACTCATAAGTAGAAGATAAAAAGAACAACAAATAAACACACAGAGACAGAGACTGGAGTGGTGGTTACCAGAGGGGAAGGGGAGAGAGAGGAGGGCAAAAGGGGTGATTAGGCACATGTGTATGGTGACAGATTGTACTTGGTCTTTGGGTGGTGAACATGATGTAGTCTACACAGACATTGAAATATGATGATGTACACCTCAAATTTATAAAACTTTATAAACCAATGTTACTGCAATAAAAAAATAAAGTAGATATTAATCCAAATATATCAATAATCACTTTGAGCCTCGATGGCCTACATGCATCAATTGAAAGGCAGACATTGTCAGAGTAGATCAAAAAATAGGACTCGACTATATATTGTCTACAAGAAACCCACTCTAAGTATAAAGACACATATAGGTTAAAAGTCAATGGATGGGGAAAAATATACCATGCAACGATAGTCAAAAGAAAGTAGGAGTAGCTAGATTAATTTCAGACAGAGCAGATTTCAAAGCAAGGAAATTATCAAGGATAAAGAAGGGCATTATATAATAATAAAGGGGTCAATTCTCCAAGAAGATCTAATAATCCTTTATATGTATCTAACAACAGAACATCAAACTATGTGAGGCAAAAACTGATAGAAGTGCAGGAAGAAATAGATGAATCCACTATTACAGTTGGAGACTTCAACACCCCTCTACCAGAAATGGACAGATTCAACATGCAGAAAATCAGTAAGCACATAGTTGAACTCAAGAATACCTTCAATCAACAGGTTATAATTGATATCTGTTGACTACTTCATCCAACAACATTAGAATACACATTCTTCTCAAGCTCACATAGAAGATTAAAAAAGATAGACCACATTCTGGGCCATAAAACACATCTTAGCAAATTTAAATGAATAGAAGTCATACAATGTCTGTTCTCAGACCCCAGTGGAAGTAAACTAGAAATCAATAACAAAAGATAACTGTAAAATTCCAAGATATATGGAATAAAACAACACACTTATAAATAACACATAGGAAAAAAATCTCAAGAGAATTTTTTAAATATTTTGAACCATGAAAATATGAAATATAATAATGAAAACAACTTATCAAAATTTGTGCAATGCAACAAATTCAGTGCTTAGAGGAAAATTAATAGCATTGAATATATATATTAGAAAAGAAGAAGTTTCTAAGATGAATAATCTAAGCTTTCACCTACGAAACTAGAAAAAGAAAAGCAAATTAAATCCGATGTAAGCAGAAGAAAAGGAATAATAATTATTAGAGTAGACATCAATGAAATTAAAACCAGGAAATCAACAGAGAAAATCAACAAAACCAAAAGCTTATTCTTTGAAAAGATCAATAAAATCAATAAGCATCTATCCAAGCTAACTATGACAAAAAGAGATAGGCCAAAAATTGCTATTAAAAATGAAAGAGGGAAAAATACCTCATATCCTATAGACATTAAAAAGGTAATAAGGAATAATATGAACAACACCATGCCCACAAATTTGATAACCTAAATGAAATGGACAGTTTCCTTGAAAGACACAAGCTGGCAAAACTCACAGAAGCTGCCAAAACTCAACTATTTCTTTTTAATAGACAATCTGAATAGGCCTATATCTATGAAAGAAAGTGAATCAATAATTGTTAATCTTCCAGAAGAGAAATCACCAGGCCCAGATGGATTTCCTGGTGAATTCTACCAAACATTTAAGGAAGAATTTATACCAATTCTCTACAATATCTTTCAGAGGATAGAAGCAGAGGGAATACTTCCTGACTCATCCATAAGGCCAGCATTTTCCTGATAACAAAACCAGACAAAGGCATCATAAGAAAAGAAAACTATGGGCCAATATCTTTCATGAACATAGATGCAAAAATCTTCAGCAAAATATTAGCATATTGAATCCAACCATCTACAAAAAGAATTACACACCAAGACCAAGTGAGATTTCTCCCAGGAATGCAAAGCTGGCTCAACATTAAAAATCAATTAACATAATCCATCACATCAACAGGCCAAAAAAGAAAAATCACACAGTCATATTAATAGATGCACAAAAATCATTTGACAAACTCCAAAATCTATTCATGATAAAAACTCTCAGTAAATTAGGAATAGAGGGGAACTTTCTTAACTTGATAAAAAATATCTACAAAATACCTACAGCTAGCATTATACTTAAAGGTGAGAAACGCTAACCTTTCCACTAAGATCAATCAAGCAAGGATATCCCCTATTCCCACTCCATTTCAACATAGTACAGAAGTACTAGCTTATGCAATAAGAAAAGAAAAGGAAATGAAAGGTATACAGTTTGGGAGGGAAGAAACAAAACTGTCTTTGTTTGTAGATGACATAATTGTCTATGTAGAAAATCCAAAAAAATCAACAAAAAACTTCTGAAACTAATAAGCACTTATAACAAGGTTGCAGCATACAAGGTTAATATACAAAAATCATCCACTTTCCTATATACCAGCAATAAACAACGGGAATTTGAAATTAAAAATACAATACTATTTACCTTAGCCTCCCCCAAAAATGAAATACTTAGATATAAATCTAACAAAACATATACAACACCTATATGAGAAAAATTACAAAACTCTGATGAATGAAATAAAAAAAGAACTAAATAAATGCAGAGATATTCCATATTTACAGATAGGAAGACTCAACATTGTAACATGCCGGTTCTTCCCAACCTGATGTATAGATTCAATGCAACCCCAATAAAAATCCAAGAAAGTTATTTTGTGGATATCAACAAATTTGTTCCAAAGTTTATAGAAAGAGGCAAAAGACTCAGAATAGTCAACAAAATATTTAAGGAGAAGAACAAAGTTGGAGGACTGACACTATCTGACTTATAAAGCTACAGCGATCAGGATAGTGTGGTAATGGTGAAAGAATAGACAAATAAATGAAACAGAATAGAGAGCTCAGAATAGGCCTGCATAAATATACTTAACTAATCTTTGACCAAGGAGCAAAGAGACAATAAAGCGAGGATAGGCTTTTCAACAGATAATCCTGAAACAATTGGACATCTACACACAAGAGAATGAACCAAGACACAGACCTTATACCTTTAGAAAAAATTAACTCAAAATGGATCATATACCCAAATATAAAATGCAAAACTATAAAACTGGTATGGCAATGACTTTTTAGATACAACACTAAAGGCATGATCCATGAAAGCAATAATTGAGAAGCTGTACTTCATTAAAATTAAAAACTTCTGCTCTGTGAAAGACAATGTCAAGAGAATGGGAAGAGAAGCCACAGACTGGGAGACAGTATTTGCAAAAGACATATCTGCTGAAGTACTATTATCCAAAATATACAAAGAACTCTCAAAACTCAATAATAAGTAAACAAACAACCCAACTAAAAAATAGACCAAAGACCTTAACAGACACCTCACCAAAGAAGATATAAAGATGGCAAATAAACTTATGGAAAGATGCTCCACATCACATGTCATCAGGGAAATACAAATTGAAACAACAATGGGACACCACTGCACACTTATTAGAATGGTTGAAATCTGGAATACTGACAACAACAAATGCTGACAAGGATGTGGAGCAACATGAACTCTCATTCATTGCTTTTAGGAATGTAAAATCCTACAGCCACTTTGGAAGACAGTTTGATGGTTTCTTAAAAAACTTAAACGTAAGCTTACCATACAATTCAGCAACTGTGCTTCTTGGTATTTACCCATGCTGTTGAAAATTTATGTCTAAACAACAAACTGCACACAGATGTTTATAGTAGCTTTATTTATAATTGCCAAAACTTGGAAGCAATAAATATGTCTGTCAGTAAGTAAATAGATAAATAAACTGTGATACATCCAGACAACGAAATATCATTCAGTGCTAAAGGAAATCAGCTATCAAGCAATGAAAAGACCTAGAGGAACCTTAAATATATATTATTAAGTGGAAGGAGCCGATCTGAAAAGACTACATACTGTATGATTCCAACTATAACATTCTGGAAAAGGCAAAACTATGGAGACAGCAAAAAGATCAGTAGTGGCCCGGGATTGTGGGGAGAGATGAAGAGGATCTGATGAGGATGTTTCTTAGGGAAATGAAAATACTCTATATGATATTATAATGATGAATATATGTCATTGTACATTTGTCCAAACCCATAGAATATATAACACCAATAGTGAACCCTACAGTAACTATGGGCTTTAGATGATTATGATGTATCATAGGTTCATCAACTGTAACATATGCACCATTCTGGTGGAGGATGTTGCTAATGGGGGAGGCTATGTATTTATGGGGTAGGGAGATATATGGGAAATCTAGGTACCTTTCTCTCAATTTTGTTGCAAACCTAAAACTGCTCTAAAAATTGTCCTTTTTTTAAAAAAAGAGTTTTGGTAAAAATCTTAAAATCTTTATTTGTCTCTATTGCTGCTCCTTAGTACTATGCTGGGACACTAAGTTTCTATGAATTTCTAGTGTTCCTTTGGCAGGAAATGGAAATATCTTTGTGTCCTCACTCATTTGGTGCTCAGGTCATCCTGACAAGCAAGGCCGTGTATTCTGTGAAGCCAATTCCAAGACCCTTGAGTAAAAGGTGAAAATACAAGGAATATGGGATGGAGACTTCTAATTTAGGGACAACCCTAATTGGACACCTGCTTTGGTATGATAACGCCATGTAGCAGTGGAAAAAGGAAGGTCATTCCAGCAATAAAAAAATAAAAGATTTGTATTAGAAATACTAATACAAATATAATTTTTTTTACAAAAGGTTACTTTCTGGTAAGACAAAAAGGAGACTAGTAGCTGTTGTGTCATCCTAATCTATCTCAAATGCTCATGGAAAGCAATGCATCCAGCATTCAATCAGACGCATCCAGATTCAATCCTGTGGCTACTCTCTACTAAAAGGAGCCAAGTCTTCTTGGAGAACCATTGATTCAATCTATGTAGGCAGGATAACCCAAAATGAGCCTGAGACATCTTGTCAAAGCAAATATGCTTTCAGAGTAACATAGAGGTAGTGGTAAAAGGGATAAAGAGGTCAGTCTGAAAAGAGAGGTACTAGTAGCCAAATTGTATCAACAATCTCTTCAAGACAATCCCTTCTCTACTGCGGGCTCCCTGTAACCATGGGACAATACTCTGAAGAGTCCTAGAAGCCCTATTCTTTAAGTAAAAGAATCTGTAAGGCATGCCCTTAAGATCCTTAGAGGTCATTGTGTCATCTAGAAGTTTCTAATGTTGCTCTATCTTAAATCAGTGTAAGGTCTCAACAAAGGTTCTTATAATTCCAGCCTGGATGTGATCTTTATGTTGAGGTTCTTTCTTATCTTGAGAACCCTTTGCTGTCTGAAAAAAGTCCTTCTGAACCCCTTACATTTCTTCTACATTCCATTTTAACTGAATAATTTGTTCTTTAACACATCTCTCCTCTCTCATTTTATTTTTGGTAGCTAGAAGAAGAGAGGTGGCCCTGCAGGACTATGCCTGGAAATACCCTTAGCTATATCAGGAAGTTCATTTGGTACATTTTCTTTTTTCCATGCTAATTCAGACAACAGTTTTGTTAAACTTTCTCTCACTATATAACTAGGGTCTCCTTTTCTTCAGTATTCAATAACATCTTTGTCACTTTGTTTTATTCGTTTCTGAGTCCTTTTGTCTTCTACTAACACCCTCCTCAAGGCCCTTCACGCTTTCCCTCAGTCTCCTCAAGATCCTTCCAATGTCTACTGATGACTTGTCCCAAATCTGTTGCCACAAGTTTTGATGTTTTGTTTCTACAGAACCCCACTTCCAGAGACACAGTTCTGTTTCAGTTACTATTACTGCATAACAAACGTTCCAAAAACTTAAAATGGCAAAGATAACTTTATTGCCTCCCATGATTTATGTGGGTCAGGAATTTGGAAAGAGGTCAGCTGGATAGTTATGACTTGGGTTGTCTCATGTGAGCACAACCAGAACTTCTAGAGTTGGAACACTGGAAGCTGGAGACTAGCGAGTCATCATTTTCTTCATATGGTCTTAGGGCTTCTCCATGCTATCTCTGCTTATGAGCTAGTTTGGGCTGCTTCTTTTTTTATTTTATTGAGGTCATATTGGATTATAACATTGTGTAAATTTCAGATGTACATTATTATATTTCAGTTTCTGTATAGACTGCATCGTGTTCACCAGTTTGGGCTTCTTCACAGTATGACAACCTCAGTGGGATTGGGACAATAGTCATGCATCACTCAACAACAGGGATATGTTCTGATAAATGCATCATTAGGCAATTTCATCCTTGTGCGAACATCATAGAGTGTGCTTACACAAACCTAGATGGTGTAGCCTACTACACACCTAGGCTATATAGTAATAATCTTATGGGACCACAGTCATATATATGCAACATTGTTATGCAGCACATGACTGTATTTATGTGGTGGCTTGGAGCTCCAAAACTAATGTTCCAATGAACAGCGTGGAAGTTGCCTAGTCTTTTTCTGATGTAGCCTCAGAAGTTATGTATTGTCATTTCTACTGCATTCCATTGGTTGCAAGCAAATCATAAATACACTCAGATTCCAGGGGAGGGGAATTAGACTCCAGTTCTAGTGAAAAAGTTCTACAAAC
The DNA here is from genome assembly GCF_021613505.1 of Equus quagga. Classification (NCBI taxonomy): domain Eukaryota; kingdom Metazoa; phylum Chordata; class Mammalia; order Perissodactyla; family Equidae; genus Equus; species Equus quagga. The sequence goes on from NC_060277.1 coordinate 15,996,470, forward strand.
CCATATAGGGTGAGAGATATTCTTGCAACTATCTTTGGAAAATAAAATCTGAGATAGAATCTGACTGTGGAGAGCCGCGTTTGCCGGACCAAAAAGTTCAACAATTTTTTCATACAGAAGAGTTCTAAATTTCAGTGTTAAGGTTAGTTGAGAGGTATATTACAAGTAATTTACTTAAGTAATGGTTGAAACTATCAAAACTGAAATAAAATTACCAAAAATAAAATAGAGCTCATATAAGGCTATTGCTGTTATAATATCACATTCATTCACTTAGAAACTTAGAGAGAAAGGAGTGGAATTATAGCCAGCTAACAGACAATTTTACATTTATAAAGCCAGTTTTGTCTATGCTAAAGTCTGATAAGATTATATTTAGAATGTAGATATTGTCCCTCATAGGTTTCAGGGTGGGAAAATATTGAAAACTGCTATTGTAGCCAATGAGGAGCCATTGAAAACTTGAATGTCATATCAATCTCTGTTTTCCAACCTTGGCTGTGACTTCATTGAGGCAAATATGATTTTTATTCATCCTTTTGCTACCATTGCTACAGTTTCTTTTACCTAGAGGCTATACCAAACATTTTCCACTTTGCTCAACCTCTTAATTCACCCTAACCCACTTCATTTTTCAGTAGATGGTTTCAATGCATTCTTTTTTCCCTACCCAAGTTAACGGTATCATCATTAACCAGTCACCCAAGCTAGACACTTCAGTTTTCCTCAGCTTCTCCAACTCCTCAACCCCTAACAATCTGCTCTCAAATCTTACACATTCTATATGTAAAATTCCTCTTAGATCCTCATTGTCTAGTTCAGTCCTTCAAATCCTTGACTTATTTCAATGAACATCTAACTTGTCCACTTAATACAAATCTTTGTTCTTCAATTAGTTCTCCTTGCTTTCTTGCAAGTAATTCACATTACGTCCTTAAAGTTTTTCTCATCATAGAGTGGATAAAGAAGACTTCCCTTTACATGATACCAGTAAAATGTAAAAGCCACTCACTTCATCTCAGACTTCTCAACCTATGAAGTTCAGCAGTCTGATTGCTGATCACAAATGAGACCGTATTCTCTTCTAAGGGTCAAAGACAGTGTGTTTGTTTTGAGGGAGGGGAATTGGGGTTGAAACAATCACATTATGTCTAGATCAAAAATATTCATCTTGAGTATGGTGGAAAGCACAGAGGAAATAAATATGTTAGTTTATGAGGCTGATGATATGTTTAAAATTTTCCCTACTATTTATTCACAATAGCCAAGACATGGAAGCAATCCAAGTGCCCATCAATCAATGATTTGATAAAAAAGATGTGGTATATATATACAATGGAATACTACTCAGCCATAAAAAGGACAAAATCATCTCATTTGCAACAACATGGATAGACCTGGAGAGAATAATGTTAGGCAAAATAAGCCAGACTGAGAAAGACAAACACCATATGACTTCACTCATATGGGGAAGATAAACAAACACATGGACAAAGAGAACAGATAAGTGGTTACCAGGGGAAGGGGGGTTGGGGGTGAGCACAGGGGGTGAAGGGGAGCACTTACGTGAGATGAACAAAAAATAATGTGCAACTGAAACTTTACAATGATGTGAACTATTACGAACTCAATTAAAAAAAATACAAGAAAAAAATTTCCCCCAGTACAAATTGACTCTACCAGCCTTGTATAAATACATTTTAGAGACATTTTAGGTTCAAACATACAGTGACTAGTTTATCATTTTTAATAGTCCATAATCCTTGCTAATATTTCTGTTCATATATCAAAAATTATCTTAGTTGGGTGACATAGTTAATAAATAAAACTTTAAATATTATAACATTGAGTCCTCAAAATCAAAACAATCAAATCCCTTCCCAATTAATTATTCCTCAACAAAGAAAGAATTTTAAGCTCCTACTGCAATGGATTTTTACCATTTCCTACATAGAACACCCCATAGAAATTTTTCATCTCTGTGTATTTGCTTGTACTAGTCTCTCTTCTTAGAACGTACTTCTACCCTAGGTGTGACTGACACAATCCTACATACCTTCTGGAGCTAGCTATAATATGCAGCCTTTTCTGATGGGCCAGACATAATTAATTTTATCTTTCTGGGGATACCAAGATATTATAGTCACTTCACCAGTATGACATTTAGTCCTAGATCATAGAGAATATTAAACACAATGTTCAAAGACTCTCCTTGGGATATTTTTAATCTAAAGTGAAAACCTCCTAGGTCTGGGGAAGCTACTAGTGTTGGGGATTAGTACAGACTGCATGGATACGCTCTCTAAGACCAAATGGCAGGTCAGAGGCAGTGACCATTCAAACAAGGGGGTGTTGAGATCCCTTGCCCATACTTTGATAGCAAAAAAGGAATCATTTCTAAGACTAAAAAAGACGAAGGAGTAAATACACTGACTCAGCTGGGATAAAGCACTTTAACTTTGAAATGAAACTGAAAGGAGAAACAACATATATATAACAAAATACGTATCATGCATAAAATACATACAACATGTAATATGTAACACCTAATTTGTAATACCTAATTAAAATTATTTTTACATATAATTACATATAACTATATAATATGTAATATAACTTATACAAAATATATGATATAAACATTCTTAAAACTATTGTTTTAATAAACCACATCTTATCATCGAAACTGCTGAAGCTCAGAGAGGATCAGCAACATGCCCAACATCAAATGTCTAATAATTGGCAGAGCTAGCCCTGAAGTCAGACTTTCTGACATCAGATTTTTAAGGTTCCCTTCATCATAATACACTGTCACCAGCGTACAGTTTATGTCTATAAATTAGGCAATAAAAATGGACAGATGTGGATACATTTTCAAGACTAGCCAAAGTAAGACAGACAGTTGCAGCAATTCAGCGCAAAGCAGGAAAGCTTGGGCATTACATGACACCGCGATTACAGCACATGACTGACCCTTGATTGGGGAAATGTGCAAGGCTGAGATAATTGGTTTTCCCAGCTCTTCATCCAAAACCAAGTAAAATTCACCAGCAGGCACTAAGTGGTAAAGAGATAGATGCCTGTCAGAAGGAGAAGTCACTGAAGTAAATAGCTTACACTGCATGGATGTTACCTCTAATATACAGAACGCTAGAATTCAGAAGGAAAAAATGGTTTAGCTTGTCACCTATGCTACACACTTGATCAAAAAAGAGGTTTGGAAGGCAGCTACAGAACAGAACAAGAGATGCTTTTTTTCTGTTTCCTAAGGAAAAACATCAGATGTTATTACAGCATAAAAAATAAAACTTAAAACAGCACAAAAGCTGAAATTGTTCTTCAAGATATGGCTGATTTCTATCCTACTCTAGTTAGCACAGTTCTGTATCTATGCACAATTCAACAGAGCAAACGGGATAACAAGAAGCTCAGAAGGATAAAAAAATAATAATAAATATTCTGACCTTTTGGGTTTAACCTAACTTTTAAGGTATAATAATCATAATTAAACTGTCAACACATTATGCATCTAATCTGTGAACTATAATAGCAAAAATAAGAGAGTGAAGACAAGATAAAGACAACATACCTGCAATTTAGGGAGCATTAATAGTACAGAGTAAAACACAGCAAAACATATAAATTGAGTGGAAAAAATCGAAACAAGAATTTTAGTGAATGTCAGATTTGTTACAGTACTCCTAGATTGTAAATACAGAAATGTCATATAAGTTTGGGGACGCTTATTGAGGTATTCTAAAATAAAGAGCCAGATTTCTGCTTGACAATGGCTAGAAGCAATCTAAAAATAAAGAATTCTGATATTTACTTTCCCAAACATTTTTATGAGGAAGATGTCATTCTGTATTCATTTGCACAGCAGCTCTAAATACTTTAACCTACAAGAAGTAAAGTAACGCTGTAAGAAATAATGTAACATATACACCTCCTGTCTGACAAACATGGTCCCTAACTTCTGGAAGTCATACAACAGCTGGAGAAGACTGTCTGAGAGACCAGCAGGGTAGGCAAGTTACACGTATGGGGAATGTACTCATTGCTCCAAGCAGACAACAGGGCGAGCCACTGCTGCATCTAGAAATAAGCATCATGATAAATCACGGCCCTAGAACAGAATCTCTCTGTTCTCTAATAAGCTGCTAAGAACTAGTCACACTCAGTTTTATAAAGAGGAGAGAAAGTTTGTAAAAGAGAATGAGTCTAAGCACATACATTTATACATTTTAATATTATACATGTCACTTCATTTATGGCTAAACGGAATCATCTGCCCTCTCATAGCACTTGTCACTTCTCAGCACACTTCTTTCATTTGTGTCGTCAGAAAATGGCTTTTGAAAATGGCAGAAAACATTTAGGAAGCAACTCACCTATATAGAGATATTCTGTTAGGGTGCATTGCCAGCTTCAAGAGACAGACACAATTTTCAGGTCATTCCCATGGTAGAGAGAGTCAATAACTACACTGAGAACCAAGAAGAACTTGGCTAATTAAACTGGTTTCTAACAAGCCATCTTCTGTAAAATCAAGACCTCTTGCTGCCACAGCAAAATGTTCCACAAATGTGTACTTTCTTCAATAGTCCTCTTTCTTGAAATTAGTCCTTCTCTTAAATTACCTCTTTGAGAGCTGTTGCCACAACACTGGAACATCATGTGGTGAGGCAGAAGAGTGTAGAGGCTGGTTAAGAGTGAGCTCTGGGGTAAGAATGCCTTGGTTCAAATCAGGGCTCAACTATTCCTCTTTAGAGCTGCAATGTTATCCAACAGGTCTAACTCTCAATTTCTTTGGTTTTTGTTTTCATTTTGTTTTGTTTTAATCTCTGAAAGAGGAATAATAACATGTGTCTCAGGGTTTGTCTAACAATAAATTTTTAAAAATCTATGTGGAATGTTTGACATCTTGCCTGAAATAAATGCTCAATAAAGGTTCATTATTTTTATTACTCTTGTTCACAAAAAGACTCAGCTCTCAAAATACATTTGGCCTAAAATCCATCATCATTACCAAATATTAACTGAACATGTACCGTATGCTAAGCATTCTATCAGACTCAGGACCTTCCCAGGCATTTCTACATGGAATCAATTTTAAAAACTGCCCTTAGAGATATTCAGAGCCTAGTGTACTACCTGTCCAGTGTTTGCTCAGTGACTTTAGAAACTAAGGAAAACAAAACTAAAACGATTTCAAAAAATATCAGGTGACCCATTTCTGAGCATGAATATCAAAATTAATATATTCACCTGGTTTTTTTAAAAAAAGAAAAGATGTGCTTAAAAAAACACATCAGGGAGCCGGCCCTGTGGAGTAGCGGTTGAGTTCGCGTGCTCCACTTCGGCAGCCTGGGTTCACAGGTTCAGATCCTGGGTGCGAACCTACACCATTGTCAGCAGTCAGGCTGTGGCAGCAATCACATACAAAATAGAGGAAGATTGGCACAGATGTTAGCTCAAGGCAAATCTTCTTCAAGGGAAAAGGACGGCATTGGTAACGGATGTTAGCTCAGGGTGAATCTTCCTCAGAAAAAAAGACATCAGTTAATTGAAACATATCACATTCTCCCTTCCTACTGATTTTCCTGTGACTGATAGTCATGATACAAACATACAAACAGTCCTCCTAGGATCTAGGATGTGAGATATGTCCTAAGCCATAGAATTTTAATGTTTGCTCCTTTTCCTGAGTTGTTTGCAAAAAAGTATTCAAAAGCTGTTGAATATTTAAAATGTCTTGACAAGTCTGCTAGTCTAAGGATTTCATGAGTTACTGAGCTACAAGGCTTACATTGTCTTTCTCTTTTTACCACACATAGCAAGTACATGTCAACATCTGACACCAAAAATTATACTTACTAATCAGTCACAAGGTACTCTATGCATCCAACCACAATATAATGTTTCGTCGTACAATTTTGCCTCAGTGGAAATAATCTAGTCTTTCTCAGATGTTATTACCCAGGTGATTACCCTCATTTCTGTGACCAGAGAAAAGTAGATCCAGCCATTCAACCCCCAGAGTTATCGCTGAGTTTTTATTGTCTGATGATTATATGCAGAAAGAATAAACATACAAAAGAAAGATCATTAAGATGAATGGAAATATAATGAAAATTCCAAATGAGAAGTAAGGCAATTAATCCTATAGAGATTTTGAGGATGGCAAGATCTCAAGCAGTGTTTGAAAGGGAAAAAAGTCTCAATGTCAGGAGGTAAACTCAATCCCTTCTTAGCTTATTTGGTCAGCAGGTTTAGTGAGTATCACAGACATTCTCTGAATTAGTATGATTCAAGGAAACCCATAGAAATGTTTTCTGGCATCTAAAGCTATAACAGATGGCACACCTATCTATATGCGCATTACTGTGAGCTGATATATGCTTACAGGAAATCAGTGTTATAAAGTGGTATACCCACAAGAGGCCTTCCAATATTGTAATGCTCACTTAGACTTTGATTTCTTTTATGAATAAAACATGGCTTTTCTATACTTTCTATGAAGCAGCAACATCCTTTTCTTAAAGGTTCAGATAAGGGCTGGCCCCGTGGCCGAGTGGTTAAGTTCGTGCGCTCCGCTGCAGGCGGCCCAGTGTTTCGTTGGTTCGAATCCTGGGCGCGGACATGGCACTGCTCATCAGACCACGTTGAGGCAGCGTCCCACATGCCACAATTAGAAGAACCCACAACGAAGAATACACAACTATGTACGGGGGGGCTTTGGGGAGAAAAAGGAAAAAATAAAATCTTTAAAAAAAAAAAAACAAGTTCAGATAAGGACCTAGTAAGTTCTCAGACTCAAAATATATAAATTGATTTAGCAAAAAATACAAATATTATATCTTGAATATACATTTTCCTCTTCAAATATTCCCTTAAACCTGGCTCTGCATTCTGCCGTTCTTCAACTGATCATTCACAATGGAAAAATCTCCTTTCCCAAAAAGTAGTTTGACATTTATGCTCATATCTTTTCATCTCCCTTAAGGAGCCAGATCTGTTTACAGGCATCTCATTTAAGGAGCATTCTGATGTGATGTGGAAAGAATTAAGAATGGAGGAAATTGATCTGATCTAATTTGATGTAACACAAGCCAAGTGGTTTATTATAAACAAATTCCCTCAACTGTGAGTTGTTGCCCACTAAAGGAAGGTTCATATAAATGATTACATAGATGGGGAGATGTAAAAATCTGGCAGACACAGCCACCACAATATTAATTTTCTTTTTCCATACCCCTCCAGCCAGCTGTATCCAAGAGAAGTCACTCAAATGCAAATTACAAAAATATCCTTATATGTAGTTGATGATGTTAACCGCCCACATTTGGAGACTTGTGGGAGGATAAGAAGTCAAACTTTAAAAGATATCAACCACAGGAGCCACAGGAGTCTCCAATCCTCTACAGATTGAAATCACCTCCATCACAAATATTGAGCCATAATCTCCAAAATGTCTCAGTTAAACGGTACCAAAAATGGAAAAAGTGAAGACAGTTCCAGCCAAAGACATGGCTTCTCTAGTTCTCACCTATCTAGATGCAGATTAATGAGCTGTCACTTTGAATTCGTAGCAAGGCACTTGTATATATTGATTTACTTTAATAGCAAAATATGGGAACATGGCAGTCAGGAGTCCTGAGTAAATGGGAGAAGCTCAGGACACTGGGTTAGACCAGAGCTACTTAAAGTGGGAGCTGTGGGCCTGTGTGGTGTAGGTAAAGAAAGTTTAGAAATTGAGAGTCATTGTTTAAAACTTTTTTACTGAAATTTGATATTGTCAGGGTATTTTTATTGTATTTTACAAAGGTGTTCATCCTCAATAAATTGTAAATTTAAAATAATAACGATGATGATGATGATGATGAAAATCTGTTTAGACTTCACAAGTCCTACCAACGTCCTAGCCAGGGTAGAAGACAAAATAAAGACACAGTAAAGATGATTTATACTTTCTCTAAACTTTGATCTAACACCAGCGTGTGAATGATGTTCTTCTGGGTAAAGATCGTGGGCTTAGGAGGTAGAAAGACGAATTCTAATCCTTAATAGCTATGTAACTTTGGACAGTGCCACCCTTAAACCCAGTAAGCAGAGCCCCCGCCCTAGGCCCACGTCTAGGGGGCACTACATTTTGGGGTGCAGTCCTTAAAAATGTCTAAGACTCTCACAGAGTTCCTGGCACTAGAGGCCGCCAGGAAGGGTGCCCCACACCTAGACCAGTCCACATGGGTCCTGTTCAGCAGAAAATCCTACCTCAAAGTTCACCACCCGACCATCCACCTCTAGCATATTCCCTCCTTCAGGAAGCTTTGCAATCCTCCACCTGCACCTCCATCCCATCTCCCACATGTGGGGTTGACCAGTTGCCCCAAGGAGCTCCAGGACTCATGCCCATTGTTTCTGAGGGTGAACAGAGTAGGCCACCCCAGAATGCGTCACTTTGACACATGGATTCTTTTGAGCTAAAGACAATCAGGTCCCTGCAGACTCAGGAAGAGCTATCAACTGCCCCTTTTACTGCCTAAAAGAATTTAGATAGGGGGCCTGAACTAGGGAGAGAGCTAGTACCAGAGATAACTTTTTATATCAGAAGACTTATCTGAGTGTGGGACAAACATCTGTCTACCAAACATTTGCTCTTCTCATCTTCTTGTGAATGGTCTCCCTCCCCTTTGAAGCCCCAGACCTCTACCCCCTTCTCCTTAGCTCAGGATGGTGTATAAGCCTCAATCAGCTGACCACCAGGGAGTCTTATATTTTTGTGGGGCTCCCACACAGACAAAATTTGTTTTTCTCCTGCTAATCTGTCTTCCATCAATTGAATTATTAGACCAGCCAAAGAACATAGAAGGGAAGAAAGGAAAAGTTTTCTGCCCCTACATTTCCTTCTGGGGCTACATGATTGGCCTAGTTGTAGAATGACCTGGGCAGTGGATAGCTTCCAAGTAATTTGAGATATCTCATATTGTTGATGTAGACAGGGGCCCAGCAAAAAGTGTTTGCCCCATACACACACACGCACATCTACTCCTCTCCCTCTCTCTCTATCTAGGGAGTGGCCCTGACCTTGAGCAAATTACTTAACCTTCCTAAACCTCCATTTCCTTCTTGGTTAAATGGGGAAAAAATACTACTTACCACGATGTTGTTCTGAGAATCAAATTGCATAAAAGATGCAGAGCACCCACTACACTGCCTCATCCAGTGTAACTTCCTAACAACAAAGCTGACACTAGGCTAATACTTTAGTTCAGATGCACTGAACTATACACTAAAAAATTAGTTTAAGTAGAGTTTTGTCTGTTTAAAGAGAAAGAGAAAAATGGTACAAAAATTATACTTTACAATATTTTGCACTCTAGCCACAACCTATAACACTCTATGTTTTAAATATGAACCAAATTAAGTGGTAATTTAATATTCTTTGCAGACATCTATATTAGGTGCTATTTCAGTTTTTTCAAGGTATATATATTCACTCATTCTTCAGCAAACTTTTAATGATCATCATCTATGTTCCACACATTGTGCCAAGGTCCTCATCATTCAAGTTACCTTACGTTATGAAATATTAACATTGGTAAAAGACATTGCTATTTATTTAGTAGTAGATGCTTTTATTATTATTCCCATTTTGTAGATGAGGAAACAAATTCTTCAAGAGGACTGTTGCTTTGCCCGAGATCACTCAGGTAGGAATTAGTGGAGTACAGATTAAAATCCAGATTTTTTCACAGAAAACAAGCAGATCTCACAGTTCAAAAACTAGCCTGTGTGCGATTAAGCCCTCCCTCTCCCCAGAAAAGTGATGTTCTTCAATACATGATGGCTTTTCAAATTAGAGAGAGTAGAATAAAACCTATCTTTGTGACAGCAGGTCCAGTTGAGCATGGCCTACAACTTTGCTTCTCAAAATGTAGTCCACAGAGCAGCCACGTGGACATTACTTGGAAGCTTGTCATAAAGGCAGATTCTCAGGCCTCATTCCAGGCACATTGAGTCAGAATTTGTATTTTAACATAATTTCCAGGAGATTCAGATGCACATTAAATCTTGAGAAGCACTGGCCTACAACCCTGATAGCACCTCGTCTTTGACCTATTTCTGATTCCCAAGCCTCAGTTTACCAATTTTTCCATCTGCGTTAGAGACTTGAAGTTAGAATTCGATAGGCCTGAGTTCCATGTGAGCTTGCACAAGAGACTCAGTTTGTCCATGTGTAAATGAGGATAATAACTCATAGTTTCAAGGGGTGTTATGAGAATTAAGAGAAATTGAGTATACGTTTCTTGATACTCACAGTAGGTGCCCAATAAATACTCATTCCCTCCCAGCGCCATCAACCACAATCCTAGCTTGCTCCCATATGACTGACCTCAGCTCAGTCCTTGTTTCCATTTTTGTTCCAGCTCTGATTCTAGATCTCACTGCTCATACTTCCTGCGCTCTTCCCCATCTTAAATGGAGTCCCCTGTGTGGCTCAGTGTGATCTGCCATTCTCATCCTTCTTCAAATGACATCCTAGGGTCACAGATTTGCAGCACATATGCAAGATCCTGCAAGTTGATTGGTTAGCAAAGCTCGTTTCATTTCAATTGCATTCATTTGCATGCCTCCAAGTGGAACAAATACTCTTAAGTTGGTGGCAGACCTTTACCGGTCACATTCACCGAAGTATGTTTCTTGTCACACCCCTGTAGGAATTTGAGTTCATGAGTTCCTACATCTCAATTCCTTTAGCTTCCCATCCCTATTTACCATCGAGGAATAGAAGGGCAAACAGTTTAACCTCTTGTCTAGTGACAGACAGAGGTCTCTTTGCTTAGACACTCCCCCACCCTCATGACTTTCTTGGTATCTGGTCTTCTGCTGCCCCCTAAGGGCCTCTGTTCAGTTTAACCCCTGGCCTTGATTCACAGCTATTCAAAACCTTTAAGAATCCTTGTTCTGACTTTCATGTGTGGAGTACAGTGTATGGACTGTATCCAGGTATAATCACAAAGTTGCACAGTGTAAAGGATGTCTTTGAAGCTTCAAATACACTTCCCAGCTGAAAGTATGCCTTCATGAAGTCTTTTCCTTAGCACTAATCCCATTTTCTGGAAAACACATCATTACTTGTCTATTTGTAATCCCCACTAAATGGACAGCACAGTCAGAGCCACATAATCCAGCCTGGACACGAGGGAAGACCTCCCACAGAAGAAGTGCCACAATGAGATAACACTACACACCGTTTACGATATCAAATTTTTAATAAATTGACAATGCCAAGTCGTGGCAAGGATATGGAACAAGTGGAAGTCTCTTATACTGCTAGAGGAAATGTAAAATGGTACAATCTCTTTGGAAAACAGCTTGGCAGTTTCTAATAAAGTTAAATATACCATTTACATTTAAATAAAGTTAAATTTACCATTTAGCCCAAGAATTCCACTTCTAGGTATTCACTCAAGAGAAATGAAAACATATGCCTACACAAAGACCTATAAACAAATGTTCAAACAGCTTTACTCATCTTCTTTATAGCTGAGTGGTACTGCCATTTTCGACAACATGGATAGACCTTGAGGGTATTATGCTGAGTGAAATAAGTCAGATGGAGAAAGTCAAATACCATATGGTCTCACCCACAAATAGAAGATAAAAACAACAACAACAAACACACAAATAGATACAGAGATTAGATTGGTGGTTACCAGAGGGGAAGGAGGGAGGGAGGAAGGTAAAAGGGGTAATTAGGCACATGTGTGTGGTGATAGAAGGCAATTAGTCTTTGGGTGGTGAACATGACGTAGTCTACACAGAAATCAAAATATAATGATGTACACCTGAAATTTATATACTACAAACCAATGTTACATCAAAAAAATGGGGGGAAAAATAACAGCTTTACTCAGAATAGCCAACCAATTCAAATGTCCTACGATAGGTAAACTGTCATATATTTATACAATGAAATACTAGCCATCAATAAAAAGGAATGAATTATGGAAACAAACAACTAAATGCATCTAAAAAGCCCTTCACTAAGCAAAAGGAGCTACAAATAAAAGCATAGATACTGTGTGCTTCCATTTAATATGAAACTCTAAAAATGACAAATCTAATATATACGAAACAGATCAGTGGTTACCTGGGCCCAGGTGGGATGGATTCAGCGGAAAGGGATGTAAGGAACTTCTGAAGGTGATGGACATGTTCTAGCTCTTGATCATGATGGTGTTTACACGGGGGTTTAAATTTGTCAAAACCCATTAATGCACACTTAAAGAGGGTGCGTTTTATCATGTAAGTCAATAAAGTTGACTTAAAGTGAACAATCAAACAGATAAATACTTGCTAATTTAAAAGGTCATTATCAACAATTCACGGACAGCACATGATGAAGTTTCTTTGGCTTACTTATCTCTCTGGAGCCCCTTTTAATTGAATCCTAATAGCAAAACACAATGACATGTCTCAGTAGCATTACGAAGGACAATAGAAATCAGTTTCAAACTTTTTTAACTAATGTGTGATATAGAGCATTAATATTCCTGTATCTAAAAAATACATATATATTCAGTGCAATCTAATTATTTCAGAATTATTTTCACTCTGAACCTTTACATAGACATCGTCCTTTCTGAGAAAGAGCCTAGCTGAACCATCACAAAAGCGAAAACAATAACAAATTAATGCGGCAGAATGAAAAAGAGGCTGTACTAATGGACAGTGTTAACACAACCACTATGCAGCTGCTCAGCTCTTTCCAGAATCAGCCTTACCCTCGAATACGTCTTCTTGAGCCTTTCTCTTCTGGCTTTAGACCATCTGTCATTTGGCAGATAAGCTGTATTCTGAGACATCTATATTCAACCACTATTTTTCAAACCCTGGGAGCATGGACTAATTCTAAACAAGACCATGATGATCTGTTCTAACATCTTGTTTTCCTTAGTTTCATTTAAAACTCTATCACACAAGGGAAAAACTTGGAAAATTTCAGTGGCAAAACGCAGCATAATTGCCTCTGGGAAGGTTCTCTTACCTTCTGCAAGCTTTCAGTAGCAATTCAATAAATTTTCAAGCCTTGCATAGAAGGAGAATACCGTGTAATTTCCTCTAGTCAATAATGAAGATTCGCTGGGGATTCAGCTAATTCAGAAGCCTCACAGATTTGGAGCATCTGTAGGATTTTTTTCCTTAGCTACATTTCAATCTCAGTCCTGAAGATAATATTTTCATTAGTGATGGCCATATTCAGATATCATTCTTCTGCTTTCCAAATTGTATATGTTACGAGAAATGGAAACAAAATTCTTTTTCTTGATCTTTGAAACAGCCCAGAGTACCCAGTTAATTTCCAAATCTATTTTCTCAGTTGTGTAAGGGAACAAAATGAGATGGAACCAGTTTGCTGAGCTAAATAGAAAAAGTTCAGAACTGAGCTGAAGAGCTAAATTATCATTTTCAATACATCAAATCAACAAGTTCATAGACAGCCTAGAAAACTCTACCCTCTAAACCTTTCTACTGAATTCCCACTGAATGTATCATGAAATGGTGGAGAGAAACATGGAGGCAATGTTATCTTCATCTATGACTATTCCTAGGAGTCTATTTTGTTTGACCAAGTGTATCAAGTTATTTCTCTCTTGACAAGCTATCCAGTTTGTACTTAGAGCAGTCAAAATACTTGATTTAAAAAATAAAATGAAAGGAGCTCTTATATGTGATAAAACCAATGTACTTTTAATTCAGAAATAAAAATAGACCCGAGTGCAACCCACTGTTTACTCTTCTATCTGACCATGTTTTTACATTCCGGGAGAGAAAGACCACTTCACTCTCTGCACAAACGCAAACAGTTGAAATGACCACAGGACAGTTTGCAGGAGCTTCTCAAAGCAGGAAAATTACTTTCTTTCTTCTACTGTTTCTATCCCTCCCCTTTGTCAATTTAGAGCATTGCCTTATGACTTATCCTTATGCCTAAGAATTAGTGGATGTAACTATCCTAAGGGATAAGAGTTGTGCTGTAAAAATAATCACGTAAGAGCCAAGGTACTGGTGCTCCCATCTCTGGGGACCAGTCACAGATTTGATTTATTCGCAGCTCCTGGTACACTGACCGCTCGCACAGCTAGTAAACAGAACAGCTAGCCAAAGATCAAGACAGTTCACATGTTAGCAGGCTTTGCTTACCAAGAAAGCACCTACTATATTTGAAAGAACATTTACACTGAAAACAAACACGGTGGAACCGAAGGCAATGCATATTTTAACTACACTTCCTCTGAAGAGAAACACTATTTCTACTACACATCCAAACAGATTCATACTATAGCAAGCACTTGGCAGAACTGTGGCAGTAAGCACTAGTGTCTCCCCAGCAGAAAAATACAAAGGCTGACATAGCCTACCCCTGCCACCACCACTACTCATTCTTCCGCTCCTTCCTCTTCCAAAAACCAAACAAGGAAAAGTAGAAATCAAGATAATATTTTCCTTTACTGATGGAAACAGAGTTTTGTGAATATGCAGCTTCATACCATCACCCAAATATCTGTATTTGGGATCATCTTATTAAATAAAACAAGCTTCCATTTCCAACATTGCCACCATTAAACACACACACACCCACACACCAGAAAGGTATAAAATTTTGGGGGAACCTCAGAAATCCAGGGCATACATTCAGTTCAATTTAAATTCATGCGCAGATCTGTATTTGGCCTGTAAGGTGTGTCCACTTTCAAAAGCAGTTGTGATAAGCATAAATTATCTTTACCTTTGAGCTTTGAACCTACCCCGTCACACACTGGTGATAGATGAGGCGCAGAGGACTCCTCCCTTCCTTACTGCCCACAGTAAGTACTAAATATTTAGGATGAAACTGGAAAATCCCTGGCCCTAATGTAAGCAAGCAAACAAGCCAATTAACAAAAAACCTCAGCTGACTCTAATTCCACAGTTCTGAGTTGGCTCCTGGTGCCATTTTCAGTACGTAGGCTCAATGCCCTAAGAAATGTCACACTAAACTTAGTGCCATTACTTCTCTTTAACGAAGATATTTCTTTATTTCCTGTGAGAATGAGTTTTAGGGAATAAAATTTGATAAAGAACCCAAAATTAGTCAGAATCTAATGATAAGTTTCACAGACAAAGCTACAGGGTACATTTTTCTGTAGGGGTGTGTATGTGTACAGTTTTGTACCTGATTTTCTAACCTATGACTAAAGGAACAATAACTAAATATATTTTTTCAAAGGATAATTACAATTGATAACACCCTTTCCTTCACTGAGTAAAAACAAGGGACAAAATTCCAAAGCCATCGCTGGTGCTTTCGTTGTTGGATTTCGCTTTCCGACGCAGGTTTCCATCATGATGTAGTGTTATTAAATATGAAAGAAACAGAGTAAGAAGTGACAGAAGATGAAAATCTCAATCCATGACATTTTGAAGGAATGCGTTTTAGTGATGGGAAAGTACCACTTTCTTCATTTTTCTGCTGCCACACACAGCTCAATGGCCTAGTCTCCAGGCTGTTTCTACCCCAGACGAGGTCTGTTCACTGATCCCTGTCTCCCCACCTGAGCTTATTCCTTAAAAGACTACTTGATTACTCAATCGGACTTCTTCCATTCTGTCTACTCTAGACATGCAGGTGCTCTGCTTGCAAAGCTTCTCCAACGGTTCAAAGCTTTTAATCCACACTTGGAGAGAAGCAGCCTTTTTGTGTCCCTCAGTCCATGTGCAGTCACAGCTTGCAACAGTGACACGCCTATGTGCTTAACTGCATCTGAACTGACAAGATTCAAAAGTGCCCTGACAGGAGCATCTTTGCACAGGCAGGACAACTATTTATCTATTTCCTCTCAGGCACACAGAGAGAGGAGACCACCCACCCCAAACCAGTGCCACCAACTGGCTTTCTCTCTGATTCTTTTCAGCCCCCACACAGCTGTTACAGTGCTGAGAGGGAAGGAACGCTCAGCTGCCTCAGTTTGACTCACACCTACAGGGTTTTTCTTCATTCCCCCTCTCATTTCCATGAGCCCTACTGCTTGCATCTCCCTCCCCTTTTATCTATATCAGAGGAAGGACGAGGCTGTGGGCAGAGTCCCCTTTGTCTTCCTGTTTAGATCAGACATGTAAATAAACACATCTGTTTGGCTAGGGCACAAGCAAAGCCTTGAATAGTAGCATTGCCTGAAAGATCTCACTAAGTTCTGCTCGAGAATTATTACAATTAAGACTTCTCATGACAAGGCAGCTCTCATAGAGCTAATCAAACAACAAGACACCATTCCACAAACCCACTCTCCTCCTTTTTGCATACATGAAAAATGCAGTTACTTAGAGAGCCATAGAAGGCAAGCAATTGCATATAACAGCCAAGTAAATCCATGTTCTCAAAACAGGGCACCATGGAGAAAATCACAGTCCTTTGAAATAACAACTCTCTCGAAAGCAGATAAAATCCTTTAAAAAACAATCTGCCTTAGAGAATTCAAGTTGTTTTCATGAGTATCTCTCCTCCCAATCTACTCTGTATTTGTTCATAAAAATAGACGTCAATCCTAGATATACATTTTGCTATTTGTGAAAAAATATCACTTGAGGATTGTCTACTTTCTTTATTAGTTCAGAACAGATTATTAACCATTTTCTCAGCTATCTTTCTTAAAGGGAAAATTAATGGTCCCTGTTTATTTCTCATGTTTAAAAAAAAGAACCCCTGATCTACACTTGCATAATGACAACATAGTCTACATTTACGTAACGGAATTTGCTCATTTAGGTACTCCCCGAACATTTTGAGAAGCTTTTAGCCCTAGTCCTCTGTTTCCAGGTCCAGGACCAAATGCAGAGCTGTCTAGAACTAAGGCTATTTCTCTGTCCTGTAACTGTGCCTATTTTTCAGCCAGCATGGCACCAGGCAAGGGCACATGGCTGGTCTGCAGCAATGGCACTTTCTCATGCCACAAGTTAGCCAGAAGCAGCTCTTGGGCCAGACCAGTGCCAAACACAGCCTAGCACTCTTCCCAAGTGTGAATCACCTTTCCAAATGTCACTGTGTATGAGGACAGAATAGCAGGATTCTACCAGCCAAGCTCCCCAGACCAGTTCACACCACTGGTCCACCTGGCGTGAGGCTGGGTCAAGTCACTTGTTTATTTTTCCTACAGTGTTACAACCTTCAGATGGTGCACATGCTGAATCCTACCCCCCATCCATCTGGCAAATCCACACTCCTGAGGCCCAAGCATCTCCTCCAGGGCAAGGCTTTGCTGATGCCAAATGACACTGTTTATCTTCCCTTTTCAATGCAACCAGCAGATTCTATACACATTTCCTTACTTCTCCTAAAGCCCTGATTCCTATGGTGGTCTGTTTGCACATCCATCCTTCTCCCCTGCCCCTCCCTTTGCCCTTGGTTTTCTTCTTGAGGTCTAATCTCAATCTCGCTCTTCAGGCAGGCCTTCCCTGAAGGCTCAAAGTTGGTTTCTTCTATTATATGGTCCCATTCTGTCCTGTTCTCATCCTTTATGTAAAATCACATTTCTTGGCATCTGTACCATTTCTATTTTCTGGAATCTTAAGTTCTATGACTATAAGGACCACGACAGCCTTGTTCACAATTGTATCCTCAATGCCTGGGACAGTGCCTAGAATCTGTTAATTGTGCCTGGAATCAACTGTTTGAAAACATCAGGTGCATAAATTAATACATGGTAGCTTCTTGAGAGCTGGAACTATCTTATTCAAGCTTTTATGCCCAGTTTATCCAAGTTAGTGAGCAACAAGTTTTTGAATCAATGATCAGCTCAGTAAATTATTTTGTTATTCATTTATACAGTACAAATATTATCAATTTCTAACAAACTTGATTCTCAAGAAAAGTGTATAATCTAATTTCCCAAAACTTATAAGGACCATAGACAAGGAAGAATAGAGTAAAGCACTGGGAATTGAGATTTTTAAGTATCATTTATTTTTAACGAGTAGTATCTTGGAATTATACCACGCCATTAAAAATTGCTCTGATCTATGCCCATCAGTAGACAAAAGCCAATACATATTCATCCATTTTTGTTATCAAGCGTGGAAAAATTAAATCACAGTTAATTCAGAGTAATTCAAGCCTTCACTTCAGTTTTGCTTTCAATATTATTTTCTACTTGTACTTGCATATTTTAAAAAATAATCAATTAGTCATAGTCAACATTTATGTGCAGAGAACATATTAGGCAGTATGGAGAAATGCAAAAGAAACAGGAGGGAGACAGATGGCTCTATGTAATATACATAATAAAATGTCCTGCTTTGCTCTGCCTTACTTGGGTATTATGCATTCAATCTGTAATGCTTTATATTCTTTTGCATAGGTGTGGGTTTTTTCCTCTGATTAGACCTGAAGTTTCTTGGCAACAAATATCTTGACTTTTAATTAGCTCCTTTTTATTACCATTTGTCTTTCTTTCTTACCATATCAACTCATACATTCACTCATCAAATACTTACTGAGGTCTGCTATCTGTCAGTTACTCTGCTAGACCCAAGATAAACAGTAGAAACAAAGGTACAGTCCCTGCTCCCAGGGAGATGTATTGAATGGGTATTGCGAAGTAGGGCAGAGCAAAGATGAAATGAGTAAACAAATATGAAAATTTTAGCTGGAAAAAATGCTATAAAAACATATATGTCCAATTAAGGGATTAGAAACTGATAAGGATGAGAGTTGAGATGAGATGATCAAGGACCATTTAAACCAACACCTAAATGTATTGAGGAAAGCATTGAAACATGTGGGTAAAAGAATGTTTTAGGCAGAGAGAGCAAAAGTGCAAAGGCTCTGAAGTGGATGAGACCTGTGAGTTCCAAGAACGTCAGAAGGATGGTGTGGCTGGAGCTGAGTGAGTGAGGATCGGAGGGGTATAACATGGGATTAGAAGGAGCCAGATCCTGTAAGGCCAATATAGGCTAAGGTAAGCAGTTTACAGTTTATATTCATGTGATGAGAAGCTTATGGAAGGTTTTGAGCAAAGGAGTGACATAATCTGATCTGTCTTTTAAGAAGATTACGCTGGCTGCTATGTGGCAAATGGGCTAAAATGTTGCACAAATGAAAGCTGGGGGACCAGTTGGGAGGTATTGCAATGAACCAGGCAAGTGGTGCTAGTGCCTTGGGTTGAGGCAGGAGCCTGGGGTGGGGAGAGGAGATCAGATTTTGAATATACTTTGAAAGTACAGCCAGAAGATAGGACTTGCTAATGGTTTGCATGTGAGTTGTGAGGAAATAAGAATCAAGATGCTTCCAGGTGATTGATCTGAAAAAGAGTGAGAAGAGATACAGTTATGAAACGTGGAAGACTCGGGGAGAATGGAAACATGGAAGACATGGAGAATCGGGCTCCCAAGAGCAGATGTTCCATAAATGCTAATTTGGCAACTGAAAAAGAGAAAAGTACGAGTCACTACCATTGCAAGCTGTTTATATAAATGATAATAAGTACCTAGCCTCAAATTCCAAATCTGTAGCATTTTAGAAAGTAGCAATAGTAATCAGAGCAAGAACTACAAGAAAATAACATTCCAGGATAAATTATCTTCAGAAAGTATAATTGAAAATCATTTCAGACAATAGCAGGACTTTAACTTCAAATTTTACAATTTCTAAGAGCTCTCATATTAATTAAAATTAGTTTGAAGTATTTGTTGAATGATTAGCAATGGTCGCATTCATTTATCTCTCCCTTATTTAGTAGAAGACATTACTGTTTAGCATTAGAAAGAATCTCCTACCTCTATCTCTACTCATGTTTTCAGAGAAGTTAGAACAGACAAGCTAAATCATCTTTATTAATTGTCACGGTGGTAATCAGCTGAGAACTTTCAACTTGACCTCTATGTAGCACTCAGAACAGATAGATTGGTTGCAACGATATCTTAATAACATAAATATCCATTCCATCAAGCCATGCTTTTGAAATTCATCTCACAGTTTAATAGTGAAGTACCAGCTCCTTAATTGGTAAGGTTTGATTAATACGTCCTTTCTTACATCCACATGGCCCATTTGCAGTAGGTTAAATTTGTTTCATTTTTCAAGTTACAGCAGTTTGGGGATTTCTGCCTCCCTTTCCATCTCTGATATAAGTATTGCACCTAGGCAATATGCACTAACCTATTTTCAGTGATAGTCTAGTCGCTTAAATTCAAGACTCTAGGCATTTAATAAAGCATTATTTCTTGGTGATTTTATAAAAATCCACAGACTAGACACTGGGGCAAGCATCATTCCATTTGTATAGAATTTTTGAGGAAGGGAAATAGGGGGAGTTTTCTTTTGCTGTTTATCACCTAAGATTTGAAATGTTTGCCATTACACTGCTCAGTAAACCCTAAGGATAGCTTCCAATTGATCTGAGTTACAATAATCTTGTGAAGATTTACTGCTGAGTTTCATGTTATTGTAAATGAAAGAAATTCTACTCACAGTCCAAATACCAAATGCAACTTCACATGGGGTCAGGCAGCACCAACGTGCCACAGGCTTTTATCATAAATCAGGCACTCTGGAAGAAATTCAGAGTGTTGATTTTGAAAGTTTCCATGTAATATACCATGCCATATTTTTTCTTTGAACACACAGAGGGTAGTTGTGAATCACACACTAACCTAAAAACTAAGAGACCATTTTTTTCCCCCTGTAACAAGAACTAGGTTAATGACCGATTCTAGAAAATTCTACCATTGGCAGGAAGTGGAGAATCCTTAAAATATAGGCAGAAGCATATTCATTCCCTGGCCACTTAATAAGATTTGCCAATTCTATGCCATACCTGTTCCCACAAGACTCTGTTCCACATTGTACCATGTATTTGCTTTCCTGTATTTCAAGTGGAAAGTTAGTTTCCTTTTCTATAACTACTGGCTGGTGATTTCATATGTAACTTGCGTAATCACATCCATAGGTTATGGAGAAGCTTTGTTTGTACTGTAAGAATCCCTATCAATTTTTTGCATTCTTTCCCTATCAAACCAGCATCGCTCTTCTGTTGGCATTGTCTTACTCTTTGCACATAGTCCTATATAACGGGATCTTTTAAAATGTCTCTAACTCGGCTCTTTTCTGAAATGTCTCCTTAGCCCTGAGAAAAACTTGGCACATTTGCCCAAAGCTGCCGCAAAACGTCGTGCACAGCATTCACCACACAGTGCTATACAAGTGAGGAAGCCTCATTCTTAACATCAAACTCTGTACCTAGAATGGGGCAGTGTGTGCCTACAACAAGGGCTATTTTTTCCTAATTACTGCAGTGGGCTGGCAACAGCTCTGTCTTTGCCCCACAAACTCTAGAAGCACAGACTTCCTGGTCACCATGCCACAGCAGGTGATTCCAACTAGCCTCTACTCTGTAGACTTTTCCAATCTAACATCTGGTACCTGCATCTGTGTCCCCAAAAACACCAGGGCACCCAGCTCAAGTCCTCCCAATATCTTCCTTACCACATTCAACTCTGGTCACGTAGGAGAACAGGGGCCTCACTTAATGTGAATGGTGAATACAATGAATCCAAATCCTAAATAAAATATTGACTAATCCAATCCAGCTGTATATTTAAAATTAATATCCTTCATATGTATGCCAGAAATATATGGGTTACAAATGAGAATTTATTAATAAAATTTGTATTGCAAATAAATTAAAAAGAAAAAAACATTATAAATTAATTATAAAATATAAAATTATAAAATTACAAATAAAATTATAAAATAATTTTAATACATTGAAAAAAGGTACTTGATAAAAGTTAACATTCACTCCTAAAGGAAAATCTCTTAAAAACACAAATAGAAAGATGTAGTATGTTAAAAATCAGTCACAATTCCTCCAGCCAGCCTCGTATTTAAACAATGCATGCTTGCCCATTAATGCTAGATAACAGCATTACTATGCCAAAGATAATAATCATTCTCTCCATAAATAATGCACACATGACTATTTTGAATCAGATAGCCAATGCAATTAAATAAGAAAATGAAATACAAGTGAAAAGTACTGAAATATAGGAAAATATTTACATAGTTATCTACCAAGAAAAAAAAATAAATGAACCAACTAAGAAGCTATTAGAAATAGAAAATCAATTCAGTAAATTGAACAATCAAACCAAAAAATGATTTCCAAAATTGGAAAATGTAAAGCAAAAATATTTCACATAGAATAGTAACAAGAAATATAAGAGAACTACAGAGAGGATTAACTTCACAAAAATATATCCCAGACATTTTTTCTCACCTCATCTTCTGGCTGTCAGTGGTCCAGGGTACCAAGCACCTGCCCTCCATAGGCAGCAGCTGGCCGCCCATCTCTAGTGGGGACAGGATGTGAAGAGAAGTGGCAAAGTCTATTTTCTATGCTGTAGTATTCCACAGCTGATGTCATTGTAGTCTTTTGTCTCCGAGCCACATCATCAGGGGCTCTGGTGGGTTGCACAGATTGCAGGCAGCAACCTGGAAGGGTGATGTCTCAGAGGTGCTGCAGCTCAGCTCCTCTCTCCTCCTTTTGCCCTGCCAGCTTGCACAACAGTTGCCTCAGCCAGGTAAGACTTGAAGTCCACGTTTTGCACATTGCTAATAAGCAACTCCCTGACAGTCACTTTTGGACCAGGTGATACCTTGGAAACTAGAGGGAGAGGGATGCTGGAGGCTCCTCTCACATCTAAAAGAACCATGTGGGCATCTCCCTTACTTTATCAATGCAGAACAGTGTGGGGCACATCTGCCCGGCCACCACTTTTAAACTACAGCCAGAAGACAGCGTATTCATCTCCTTTTCTCAGGTGTCTACACACTCCCTGGGGGTTTCTTATACTCTCATTTTTCTTTTCCATTTGGCAATCAGCACAAGGGATCAGGGGAACAAAACAACACCATGCAGGTTTTCCCTCTCTCTTCATCTAAAACTCGATTCCTCTCTGTCTACACTCAACATGGTTCAAAGCCCTTAGGTATGGGAAGCGGATTGAAAAAGAGACTCCTCAGCTCTTTACCCCACCAGACGTGCTTGGGCCCAGCAGCCCCTTCCTGCTGTATAAGAGCTCACCATCTAAATGGGGCATGGCCATGAGGAACAGAAGAGAGAAGTAAATGTTGTTTGATACTGCAAGTTGTCATGACATCATTATTATTTCACATTTCATCCTTTTACGTATATATATGTCCATATGCACATTTTTGTAAACGTTGTTGATATAGGTGTAGATATCGTTATACATATAGAGACAGATAGATAGATGATAGATGAATGAATAGACTGATTGATAGAAATTAGCCTGCAGATGATACATATCTAAATATTAAGAGTTTGAAAAGTGTTTCACACATGCCTAGCATTTATTACTTTTATAGATAAATACTAAAAACATTTTTAAAATGTGGTTTTCTAAATTCGCAGCTATCCAGGCAATCTTCTAATTCACCTGGGTAACACCTTCTGTTTCAAAAGTGTTGAGAAGACCGCTGGATCGTGCGGGCTCACCTCATTCATAAGTGTGGCTTAAGCCTGGATTTGAAAAACTCTTTCTAGGAGAAAAACAGACTACATCAGAATTTGTGCAATTATGCGTTTCATGAAGCAAAGTAGAAAGAATCCATAAAGGGAAATCCTGCTTTACTCCTCCAGATAGTAAAGCCACTGAGCAGTTCAGAAGGGTTACCAGCTATTATCTTTCTAATTCCTACCATGTGCTGCAATCAAAACCTCTTCAGCATCATTTCTACATATGGTAGCATAAAATATTCATACATTATTCAATATAAAACTAACATTTGTTTTTTGGGAAATACTTATCAATTTAGAATAGTACTGGGAACATCTTTCCTTTAAAATTGATTGTGTTTGATCAGAGCAGTCCACTGATTATAAATCTTACTTTCCCCAATGATGGAGAAAAGAATTATGATTGACTCATCATACTAACCAAATCCAAAGCCACAAATATTAAAGGCAGCTATATTAAGTGAATGGTAACAGTGAGATAAGCTGATCATAACTCAGAAATCTGGGGACCCAGAATGCTGATTTCGCAAATAGAACTTTCCTGTTATGTTTCAAGAATCATCATATTTTCTAACTGAATAACTTGATTTCTTGCAGGAAATATATCAGGATTGCATCTTGGAATAACCAATAATGTTAGCAATTGGCTCAATCTTTTACACTTTCAAACCTTTAACCTTAAGTTTCCCAAGGGACATTCTCATAAGAAAAAGAGGAAAGCAAGAAATAGCCCAATACTCTGACTTTCAAAAACTTCAAAGTCACAAGTGCTGCAGAAAATTCCACTCAAAGATGGTAGAGATCAGGAATAGAGTGTAGAAGGAAGGAAATCACTCAGGGCCAGTGCTCCTACACAGCCAGACCCCCAGTTATTCAAAAAGCATAAAGCCATCCTCCTGCACCCCTTACCCACTGTGCCCCAACCCCAGTGCCAGCGCGCAAGCAGAAAGCTTAATCTAACTCAGTTACACAGTTATTTCTTTCCCTCTGTGAAGAGTTACCCACTTTGCTCTATTCCTTACAGCCTCAGTGGGCCTACCACAGGGTGGGTTTCAGTTATATTCCACTCATCAAATAACATGGCAAATCTTGTGTGTGTGTTAATCACAATAATTTAAGGTCCATATAGCAGCTTAACAAAGCCCCTTAAAATACTTAATTAATTCCACATGATCTTCACAAGACTTTAGGCCAAGTATCAGATTTCATACAGTAAATAAAAATACTTTAGGTGTTTCAAAAGAAGTGCATTTAATACAAGAAATTAGATGTTTACAAAATAAGTAGAAGTTTGGAGGGAGTGGGCTCTAGGCTGGGCCTCAAGGAATGACCCCCAAACACTGCACAACTGAGACACCAGGAGGACTGCTGATTGCCACAATCAGAAGCTAAGTGCCAAGAGGCTACCACTGGAACAACTAAGTCAAGAGCATTCCACTATGGCTGTGATCTGAAAATTGAGCTAGTAGCTAGAGCTAGACACTGAAATACTGCTGAAGAAAACACCTACATCTTCGTAAGCTGTTTTCTGGGGAAAAAAGAACAAAACTTCAGGAAGGTGGCTTCCCTATTACTCCTACCTTATAAATCTTGAAAAATTACTTCTTCTAAATGATAGGATCTAATTTGCTTCCAAACCTTAGCAGCAAAGGAGCCTGGGAAATATGGATTTTTAGCCTCTTCAGGACCAGAAGCCTAAGCAGAAGGAGTTAGAATTGCATGCTGAGGACAGACCACACGACCACAGCCACCACAGGCAGGAGTTGCTACTTCCTTTTCGCAGATGAGGAAATCGAGGTGCAGAAGATTTAAGCGACTTGTACAAGGCTCCAATGCTAAAGAAACTGAATGACCAGGAGTAGAACCTAGCAGTTTCAATGACAAGTCCAGTATACTTTTCAATTTGCCATTTTGTATTAACTGATTATAAGGGATAATTAAACTAGAGAAATAAACAATTGATCACACCTTTTAGGAGAACTAACATTTCCTAACATTTATTTGCTCGTCTTTAAGACCATTCAGGTTTCAGAGGACTTAGGAAGACTCTCTCAGCATACAGCATTTCTTCTCAATGGATATTCAGCAGTTTAGATAGAGTTCAGGGTATAGATGAAGCAAGCTTGCAAACTGCAAGGTCGTGTCTTCCTTCAAAAATTCAAAAATCACTCAAAGTCTAAAGACAGAAAGAGACAGCTGAAAAGGCAAAATTCGTGTTCTTCATTTTTATCCCCACCCTCCCAAAATTAAAAGATTATTTGCGAAGATATAAAAAATGTCAAAGAGCAAAAGAAAACTTATTTATGTCATCTGACTTAAGTTCAAAATTGCTATTTAACCACATGCAATATAAATGTAAGTTAAATAAATGCTGGTGAAATTCTCTCTTTTTTTTTTTTTCTTTTTTTTGTTCTGGGGAGGGGGGAAGATCAGCCCTGAGCTAACTGCTGCCAATCCTCCTCTTTTTGCTGAGGAAGACCGGCCCTGAGCTAACATCCATGCGCATCTTCCTCTACTTTACATGTGGGACGCCTACCACAGCATGGCTTTTGCCAAGCGGTGCCATGTCTTCATCTGGGATCCGAACCAGCGAACCCTGGGCTGCCAAGAAGTGGAATGTGCGCACTTAACTGCTGCACCACCGGGCCAGCCCTGAAATTCTCTCTTAATGAGATATCAACCTTAAAGATATAACTACAAAACTACTTAATATAATTTGTCTTCCCTATCAGCTGTCTAATACATATCTCTTATTTAGTAATTGGTTCAATTCTTAAAAACTGAATCATGGGGCTGGCCCCATGGCCTAGTGGTTAAGTTCGACACACTCTACTTTGGAGGCCGGGGTTTGAGAGTTCAGATCCTCGGCACAGACCTACACCACTCATCAGCCATGCGGTGGTGGCAACCCACATATAAAATAGAGGAAGATTGGCAACAGATGTTAGCTCAGGGCTAATCTTCCTCATCAAAAAAAAAATTGAATCATTATCCATGTCTTTGCATGTGGATCTTAATTTAATCAAATGTGAAATTTTAGGTTAATTTTTAGCATACTCAAACTCATCCCAAGTTCACTAACAGACATGCAGGAAATTGTTTTGCTGTCACTTTACAGACCTTCAAGGCAGCATTCAGTGCTCATTTTTGTGACTACCGCTTTAAGGGGAAGCATTTTGGAAGAGGTCTCCTGGGAGCATTTATAATAAATCTGTCCTGACTTTCTTTTAAGCAGGAAAGAAAAATCCATTTAAGACAATGCTTTAAGGCAAAATGTTACCCGACTTCAGATTCAAACTTTTCATTTATTAGGGAAGAAGTTGGAGTCTCCAGGGGGTGCTGAATCAGTCTATTCTGAGAAGTAGCGATGGAGAAGCCACTTTAGGAAAATGGTGTCTAACTCTGGCAACAGAGACAAGACCCTGAGCTCCCAACGTCCTCTCCCCTGGAAGTACCAGCCCTCTACTCCACAGGGAAGGTGTGCTGATTCTTTAGTTGAGAAATAAAAAGGCGACAATGACGAAGAACTGCGGCAGCCTTTATTTATTGAATCCCCACTATATGCCAGCCATGTTAGATGCTGTACATATATCTCCCTTAATCTTTAAAACATTACTATAAACATTAATAGTCCATATTACAGAAGAGAAAACTAAGGCTCATAGGAGCTAAAAATGTGCCCAATGTCACACAGCCAAGAAGCAGAGGAAGCAAGACTCAAATCGTGGTCAACCGGCTTCAAAGTCTGCATGCCCTCTGCCTTCGCACAGCGATGAGAAATTCAATGACTCAAGTAAAGGCCACTTTCTATTTAAAAGAGTTACTCAAATAGAGATAGTCTGAGGCAAGCAATGGAGATTGACACAATGACCAAAATCTGCACAGTATAAAACTGCAACACCATGGAAAAAGCTTCACAATCTTACCTGAATGTCTATAGCAATCAATGTAAAGGTTATTCAAGTTCAGCAAACTTGCCTCTAGCAAAACACAGCTAAATTTGTTCTACTTATGGGAACGCAAGGAGAGTAAAGATCCCTGCTTTCTCATTTGCAGATCTAGCCCTAGTTTGAATTTTCACCTTCACAGAGTTAAGGGATGCATCACAGAAAGGATGCACAGCTAGGAATAAACAAGTTATTCTTGAAATGCCAATCAACACCCCCTCCACACTTTTATGCACTACTGACTCTGTTTCTCAAGAAAAGATTATGTTACTGATACAGGAGTGCTCATTTGTAGTCATTTTTGTCATGCCCTACCTATATTTTCCCTGAAGACTTGCATCATTTAATATGTCTTAAACACATTATACTTTTTACGACTATTAGGGTAAAAATTCATTTTCCAGTTATACACTCAAGCCAATTAATCTATTTCACTTTGATTTTTGGAGGGGGATATTTTTGACTAGTAAGGATCTTTTTTTTTAATTTAATTGCACATTTTTCCTTTCTGCCACCATTTCTTCAACCAAATGTCTGCAACTTACTGTAACAGACATTCAAAATCAGACGTGATGTCTGAAGCGTGTGAACTGAATGTGTGGGAAGAGACACTCAGGACTGTGACTCTGCTTCACACAGTTCTTCAGGAAACATTCCGCTTTCCTGCTGCCACATCGCATTATAAATTAAGTTTGCCTCCAAGTAATGCTCGCCTGATTTTTCTTTCATTTCACTTCTCCAACAGGTTCTCTTGCCTCAGACTCAGATGCACGAGGCCATGATCTCTCTGGAGGTTGTCATGTGCTATGGCCACATACAATCACCTTAACTGTCTGAGAATTCTTAAGGACATTGAGACAGTTTCTAGCCATGTTTCTTGATTTGCCTGGGGACCATGAGGCCCACAGGAAAGAATTTCTGACATACTGGGGTGGGAGGTCGCACGGAAAGGGATTGTTGTGGTGACACAAAAGCCTGAAAAAAATACCTTCTCTCTGAAGAACAATACTGAAAGGGAGTAGTATTTCTGAATGCAGCAGAAGACTCCTAGAGCTCAGCACCACTGCATAGACAGCTCTGACTACCACCACCACCATCACCACCACCACCACCACCACCACCATCACCACCACCACCACCACCACCACCACCACCACCACCACCACCATCACCACCACCACCACCACCACCATCACCACCACCACCACCACCATCACCACCAGGCTAATTGTTCTCTATTTGCCATTGTCCATTCTCCCCTGACCCAGATCCATTCTCTGTTGTGTTCTGTGTACGCCAGAAAGGCTGACTCCTGCAATGTACATCCTGGGCTAATGGGGAGCCCAGCAGGATATCAGAGCAAGGGAAGAGAGGTCAGAGTTGTTCTTGGCTTGCTCATGTCCCACTTCAGTGGTAAGATTCTGACCATGGCCGCGACTCCCTCTGACCACAGCTCTGGTCAGGCAGCCCCTCCTCAGGGCTTTGGCTCTCACAGAGATTTGCTGAACTGTTTCTCTCCTGTAGCTTTAAAGATAGTAATACTTTCCCAATGTTGCTAGCAGGCTGTGCCTCACTTAACCTCTCTTCTTTATCTTCCCCAACCCCACAGATGTCCAAAGTACAGTTTCATGAACTTCTTCTCAGAATTCCATCCGTGTGCCTCTGTCTCTTGCTAGAACCCTGGCTGATACAGTAATTGGTTCCAGGAGTAGCCTCAAAAAACAGACCCTCAGGTTGAGATTCCAGTATTGATTCCACATATATTGTTTTATACAATATAGATGACTTCCCTATGCAGGCGTGGGGCGGTGGGAAGTAATCGGTAGAGAGCAAAGTTTTGGGAGATTAAATGTCTGTGTCATATATCATTATGCTGATAAAGATTATAGGCTACCTCTCACTCTGCTGGAGAGCTTAAAAATACATACTTAGTTCCCTCAACTTTCAACTCAAGGCAAGATGGAGAACCAGAAAGGTTCTGACAGTTTCAAATGTATCCCTTATCTTACATATATGTAGGACACACATAGTTGATGATCATAACCACTACCTGATGGTATGGGTGGCAGAGTTGCAATGCCAATTAAATATACACCTTCAATGGGTTTTAAGAGTACATGTTAAAATTAAGGTTAGCAGCCCAACTCAAGCCTCAGGGTCTCATTTCTTTGTAACCAGGGTTCTAACTGTAATCTAAGAGACTTTTTATAGCAAAGCACTGATTAAAAAAATTGGAACCCTGAGACTGGAGGTGAGGTCCTTAACTTGAACGCTCAAAGCCCCCTGACTCTTCCTTGCTAGTTGAAGCAGTCCCTCCAGCCTAAGAAAACTACTTTCAGTGACTTCATCTGGAGCACTTGCCCAGCAAGGATATTCCTATTCTCATCAAGGTTAACCTCCACCATCATTCATTGCTTCCACGGCCAGAAGGAGATCTGCAAGGTATCCTCAAGGATAAGATAGTGCTACCCCAAAGAAGTGACAAGACCTTGCCAATTTTTATAGTCAAGAAATGAGAGTGGGGGGAAGCATGTTTAGAAATAGATTCTAAAGGGGTTAAATCAAAGAAACAAAAATGTGAGGTTGATTCAAGAAGAATTTATCAATATGGGAAAACTCACCTAGGATTCCAGATATGCTACATCAGCTGAAGCACCTGGGATGCTTGAAGCCTGGACTCAGTGGTGACCTGCAGTAATGAGGTTGAGATGCTGGGACTTCTCTGCAACAAAGAGGAAAGAAATCAAAGGTATAGGGAGGTGGGAAGGCTGGAGTGGACCCATTATGTTTAACCTACTCAGCCACACCCTTACCATACCTCCAGGAGGGACCAAAGGATACTTCCTTCCCCAAAGCAATAGGAGTACATTGGTAGTGAGTACCAGAATTCCTGCAAAGTTCTGCTATGGATGCCCTCCGTAAGCCAGAGATGCTACTAAAGAACTGGGCTCCCTAATCTCAATGAGAATGATGAGGTACTGGAGTGATAGAGGCCAGGTGGCAGTGCTCAGTTTCAGGGACAAGATTGGCACAATTACTGCAATAAACCACAAAGACAGAACGGCAATGCAAGTGTTTTGACCCACATGGATATATAGTTGTGGCTAATCTTTTGAGGGAGAATTTCAGGAATGAAGTAGATTGTCAGTCTTCTAAAATATCACTTGGTGTATGTTATCAGACCAATTCTTCCTCTGGTAGACAATACCCAGAGTCAAAGTACTATAGGGGAAATTCATGGCTTCTTACCCAGTTCACAAACCCAGAGCATTTTGAGATGGAGGCTAGTTTCTTTTAGAAATCACTCTGAAATGTAGACACAAAGATACACTATGAATCTTCTTCCAAGCCTTCAACCAGAAGATCCATGGCCATTTAACAGGGTGACAGTGAACTGGAAAAGAGAAATAACCATATCACCTAGGAGTTATTAGTTATTGGCCCCAATTTAGCACTAATCAGTGTGGGCACAAAGTCAGAAAATAAATGGAGTCTTGGCCCATATCCATCTTAAAGTGGTCAGTAGGCTGCGTCCCTTTTGGTGGTTATTTCCCATGTTCTGGATTGCATACTTGGAATAATCCTACTTAACGCCTGGAAACATCCTTACATTGGTTCTCTGACCCATGAAGTAAATGTATTATGACAGGAAGAGCCAAGTAGAGGCCCTGAAATTTCCCCGGTCAAATAGTAAACAGAAAGCAATACCCTGGAAAAACTGCAGAAATTTGTGCTACTATCAAAGATTGAAAAAGCAGGGACGATAATTCTTGTCCCATCCTCATGTAACTCTCCAGTTTGGCTGATACCAAAGCCAGAGAGATGCTTTAGAATGATCTTGAATTATTGGTGCCACCAGCCCAGCTGCTTATCCAGGTGTAGCGCCCTAACTGGGACAAATCAACATAGCTACTGGCTCCTGGAGCGTAGTTATTGATCTAGAAAGTAGTTTGTTTTTCTGTGGGTCTTTTTCCCCATATGAATTAATAAAGACAATCAGAAGCAATTCATCTTTATCTAAATAGTGGGAACAAAATTATACCTTCAGTGTCTTACCTTAAGACTATGTCAACTCTGCCAATCTCTGTCATAATATAGTCCAGAAGAATGTTGACCATGTTGAAATTCCAGAAAACATCACTCTGATCCAGTACACTGAAGACATTAGGCTAATTGGACCTGACAAGCAAGAGGTCACAAGCTCCTAGATGTCTTAGTAGAAGCATGTGTGCTAGTGAATAGGAGATAAACCTCACTAAGCTTTGAAATACTGCCGAATTGCAAAATTTCTAGTGATGGTCTGCTGTAGAGCATGTGTGGATATCCTCTCTAAAGTGAGCAACAACTAACTGTACCTTGAACTTCCTACTGTGGAGAAAGAGACACCATATTTTGCATAAGTCTTTGGATTTTGGAGGAAGCGTATACTACATTTGGGATCATTGTGGTAACCCATTTCCTGTGTAAGCCACAAGAATTCCAGTTTTGATTCCTGCCCAGAGCAGGAAAGAGTTAGCAACAGGTCCACGTTGTGGTACACGCTTCCCCACCTCTTGGATTTTGTAAGCTAGAACATCTAAATGGTACTTGAACTGTCTGTTACAAACAGAATCACCCTTTGGAGCCTCCAATATGCCTCAGTAGGAGAAACATACTATAGACCCCAATATTCTGGAGGAAATCCAAACTTTCATCTACAAACAACTATCTTCCATTTGTAAAGCTATTTCTGGTGTGCTACTGGACCCTGGTACAACCAAACAACACCTGAGTACAGCAACCAGGGGACTATACAACTTGAGCTGCTCATCATGAATTTGGTATTATTTGGTCAACCAAATCCTACAAGTAGCTGTGTGCAGCAGCATCAAATGATTACATGGAAACGGAATATACCTAACAGGCCCTGAGGAGGTCCAGAAATTTCAACCTCTCTGAGAACAATCAGGCTTCAAAGTACCCACTCCTATTGCTGTGTCAGTAGTCCCTCAGGTCACACCTGTGGTCTCATGGGAAGTCATCTATGACCATTAGCCAAGGAGGAAAAATTACAAAAATCTGTTCGATGGATGTTGACCCCATCCAGAAGTGGACAGCTGCTGCACTCCAGCCCCATTTGTGGCAGTCCAAACAACAGTCCTAAAGGGAAATATTCCCAGTAGGCAGAATTTTAGGTAGTAGATTTGATTTTTTACTTTATGTGGAGGAAGAGAAGTTCTACTGTACGGATCCATAATGACTCCTGGGAGAAGATAATGGGATGCTTATTCCATCGGAGACTTGAAAGAAAAGATTAAAAGATTGGTGACAAGGAGTTCCATGGAAGAGGTATGTGGATGGACTTCTTGGAATACGCATGGAATTAGGATATTCATACCTTATCTAAAAACCCACCAGAGGGCATCCACTGCAGAGGAGCCTCTTAATAATCGGAGAGACTAGGTGATTCCTATTGCAGATACCGTTCAGCCTCCTTACCCTGCCAATCCAGTGCTTGCTCAAAATGGTCATGGTGGCATGGTTGGAGGTTATCCATAGGGTTCAGCAACAGGGACTTTCCCCAAGGCTGATCTGGCTATTACAATTGCCAGGTGCCCAGCCTGTCAACCATAGAGGCCAATGATGAGCTCTGATATGGCACCATTCTCCAAACAGACCAGCCAGCTCCCTGATGGAAGGTTGATTACATTGGATCCTTTTTATTTGGGAGAAGGGGAGCTATTTTGTCCTCAGGAACCTAAATAACTATGCCAGGTACGGTTGGCCTCCATGTCCACAATGTTTTTCCTAGCACCCTATTACAGGTTGAATTGTGTCCCCCCACAAAAATTTGTTCAAGTCCTAACCAAGGATTCTGAGGGCATTTTAAAAGAGGAAAGCTGAGATCCTACCAGTCAGCATATGTGAGATTCTGATCAGATTTAAGGACTATGATGGTTAGCTTTTTGTGTCAACTTGACTAGACTATAGCATTTAGGTATCCAAACAAACACTAATTGAGGTGTTCCTGTGGAGGTGTTTTTTCGGTGTGATTGACATCCACAATCACTTGACTTTGAGTAGAGGAGACTATCCTTGATCGTGTGGGTGGACCTCATTCAATCAGTGGAAAGGCCTTAAGAGCAAAATAGATTTCTCTGAAGAAAAAAATTCTGCCTCAAGACCTCAGCATCAGTTCCTGCCCACAAGTGTCCAGCCGGCTGGCCTGCCCTACAGATTTCAGACTTTAGACTTGCTGGTCCACAATTATGTAGCCAATTCCTTAAAACATATATATATATATTCTACTGGCTGGTTCTGTTTCTCTGGAGAACCCAGATGGATACAGGGACAAACTGTTAAGGTCAACTTACCTAGAATCCGCAGGGAAGTGGCCTGTTTTCAGGCCTCCTCAAACATGTGTTTCAGAGAGAGGGGTTATTGTTCCCCAGATGTTGATTTATACTGCAAGTTAAAATGTTTATGGGGGCTTAGGAAGGATTTAAAAGGAAAGTATAATTTGTCTCTGTTTCTAAATTCTGTATGATGGATGATCTCTCGTTTTACTTGTGTAACTGGCGTCAGCTTTCTGTTACGTCGCAGTGGTACGTTGAATTACAAATACAAAAATGATGCTTTTGGTCTAATAACGTGAGTTGTTTTACCTGTGGCTGAGATGGATTATTGGTACCTGGTGCCCCTATGAACCATACAGCAATGTCTCCAGCTCGGCGGGCCAGCTGCCGTGGGCAGTGAGTAACCACAAATAGAAACTATTTTGCTTCCTATCTTCGCACCACAAGCCTGGCCTCACTGATATGGGGTTCAGACCAGGAGAACTTGCCAACTACCTCTTGGTTTTCAGAGAAAAGATTGAAATCTACTGAAAAAAATACAGAGAGAGAGAGAAAAAGAACCCTCCGAACTGTTCAAAACAAACTTATTTGACCCTTAAGAAAGCCTACCACAGGATCCATAAATATGAAGCGTACATGGATGAATTTACAAATGTTACCAAAAAATTTGAAGAAATAGTGAATCAAGAGTAAACTCTCACTTAAGAAACAACCACTTAATTCAAAGTTTCTCAAGTTCGAACAACGTATGGAACTTCGTTGAAGGGAAAAATAGACACCCCGATATTACTTGTTATTTTCTTAACATTGTCTACATACGTATTAACATAAAAATAAGTGTAAATTCCTATGTTCTCACAGAGCTAAAATATTTAAACAATTTTGTAAGTTAAGTGATAATGAAACTACAAAACCAATAAAATTGTAATTTAAAACATTAAATTAGTGTGACAATATGACAAGTAATTATTTATTTATTTAAATTTAAAGCCAATCACTAAGGCTAGTTTCATGGAAAAAATACATGTTTTACGTAGGTGCTTTAGAACATGACAGACCACCATGTGGGTCTTTATCATTGTTAATGTTACTTAGTTTTAGACAATTCTTTTCAAACACTGATCAACACTGATTTTTTGATCAACCAATGAATTTAATAAAGCTCTCAAAATTACAAAAATTGCCAGCAATGTTTCAATATCATTTGGCAAAAAAGTCCTCATTGTGGACTTATGATGATACCTACTGCTAATCAGCTTCGGCAACTTACGAAATACAGAGACAAGACCCATGAACCCTTAATTCACAGCAGGAACTTGCAATTGTTGGGATAAAGTTATTCTGAGTTAAACATGCATAGACGAGAGGTAAGCTCTATCTTATGCTAGAATCTTTTGGATACAAGGGATAAGACCAATTCAACCTGGCTTCAATTCAAGAGACTCTACTTCTGCCCTCATTGGGTGATGGGCACCTGGGAGCTGTGGAATCTGGCGAGGGGTGGGAGGTGGTAGAATCAGGAATTGGAGAGTTGTTAGGCTCTGAGGCAGCTATTCCGTGTGTGTGTGTGTGTGTGTGTCTCACTCTCTCCCTCTAAGGGACTGATGTGTCTCCCTCTATTTCTGTATTTCCGTGTATGTGTGTCTGGCTCTCTTTGTGTCTGTCACTTTGCCTGTTTTTGTCTCTGTCCCTCATGCCACGAGGTCTTACGTCTGCTTCTGTCTTCACGTCTCCATTATCTTCTCTTTGTGGTGTCCGAATTTATCTACCTGTTTACACGTGAATCAAAGACTG
Source organism: Equus quagga (assembly GCF_021613505.1). NCBI lineage: Eukaryota > Metazoa > Chordata > Mammalia > Perissodactyla > Equidae > Equus > Equus quagga. The sequence goes on from NC_060277.1 coordinate 16,032,128, forward strand.
CTACTCCCAGTTCTAGCTTAACATCCTTTATAAATTTAAATGCTAACTAGGGGGAGTCCTTGTGTCCCAATTCCAAATTTCTAGGAGAAAGAAACTGGTTGGCCAAACAGACCACTGGTGTTAATCTGTGGCTGGTTTGAAATGACTATCCAAAAATCAATCCAGGAAATTATACCATAAGACAAAAACAGAAGGCATTTAAAAACAAGAAAAGAATAGCTGATATCTCCTCGAAAGAGCTTATTGGTCCAAACCACAGGACTATTGTGCTGTTCTACCAACAGACTGCTCTTAAAGACTCACCTGGCGCACTCAAAAGGAGGACTGGACATCAAGGCTTTAGATGGAGACCCCAGCTACAGACAAATATGTTATTTCCTGGCACTTTTTCTGGGAAAGGAGCATGCGTACAAATAGTTACTCCTTAAAAATTAAACCTAATATTATAAAATTCTTCCAGGATCACAGCCTTCTGTAGCACGTTTATTTACACACATCAGTTGAAGCACTAAGATTGTTTTAATCACAAAAATTTTAAAAAGTGAAATTATATCCTCATCAAAAATTATAGGCAGGATGGTTGTAAAGTTTATCCACAGAGTTTACAACATTAGTGAGAAAGGAAGGTGGGATCAAAATTAGTATGTAAGAAAAGAATAAATTAAAGCTAAGCTTTAACAAGGGCGCTGAAAACTTAAAGAATACAGATGGGGCTGTTTAAATGAAGTAGATCCTTCTAGAGAAGCTGGACTGAGTCTCTCAAACAATAAGAGGAACATTTTGGGAGAAAAGGTCAAGTAAATATATGCAAAAAACCTGAGTGGGAGAAAGAGGAAAAGTTGAAATGGGCGTGCAGAGGGAAGCCAGGGCTGTCATTTGGTGGCGTGGGTAGCAAGGCGCTAAGAGGTAGAGGTTTGCAAAAGTAGTAACTGGAGTTTCTGAAGGGGTTTCCAGAGAGGAGATAAAATCAGCAAATTTGGCAAATTGGTTTGGCAATAATATATAGCATAACTTGAATGATGGAGTGGACAAAGATTATAAGTTTGCCCTGTTATAGTCAGCATGGTGCTCTTTCAGCTTTGAAACACACCTAATCAACCCAGGACCCACAGATCTGCATGGGGTCCATTCCCTGTCACCTCACCTCCCACAGCAGGCCTCACACATCACCCTTCCCCTGCCATCGAAGTTCACCTCTTCTGAACACTGATTGATTCCTGACTCTGACCAGACAAGAGCTCAACAAAAGCAGGACACAAGAGGCTCTCACTGTACCTCGTGTGGCCCTGCCCCAAACAAAACTTTCCTCTGCTGCCAACACCAGGCAAGTTTAAATGAGACTCAGTGGGCACAGAGATGGAAGTGTTGAAGTGGTTCCTTGGGGATCAGAAGGAAGAGAAAGATGGAACAACAAAGAAACCATACAGCGGGGTAGGGGCAATTATTAGGCACTGCCAGGAGGAGATGCGAGAAAACAGGATCTTGATGTGAGGGAAAATGAGAATCATGATGGAAAAAAGCAATAGGGAGAATAAGAAGAACACATGAGAAACACTTAAGAGAATAAAAAGAAAGTGATTGAAGGGTCGGAGGAGAAGAAAAATTAATCAAAGACAGAAAAAAAGAAGATACAAGGAAAGTAACAGAGAAGCAAAGCCAGTGAGCTGAAGAAGAGAGCAAGAGGAGATGCTGCATGGGCCATGTGCCCTTTTGGCCATCTCTGACCAGGGTTTCTGTTGCAAATCCGCATTGCATTTGGTTTATCAGCAAAAACCAAATAAAAAATAAAAGAGAATGAGAGGAATAGAAACCTGTGCATAGGAGCTTAAGACAAGGTTCTGAGTAATACTGATTTTCAGTTCCCCTTTGATAATCAATAGAAAGGCACAAAAATATCTATTTTTTTTTAAATTATGCAATCATATAATTTGCTTTCTTCTGGAAACTCCTATGTTTTGAAATACATGACTTTAAGTGAATAAATAGTCTGTCCTTCCACAGGTGACCAATAATTAGCCCACTAGCCCCTAAGGCTTCATACCAATGTAACATAAATCATTCATTAATTTCTTAAGTGCAACAAAGCACACGGACCTTAAAGGAATTAATAATCTTACAGTGATATAAACCCAAGAGTTTTCCTTAAACTTATGGTTAAATATAAACACAATGGCCAATGGTGGGTGCTCAGTAGGAGCTATGGGAAAATAACTTTTAGCCTATGATCTTGTTCTCTCTGACAAAACAAAGTTTGAATAAAGGAGAATGATAAAAGTTTCTCAAGAACCATATGTATTATAGGTTATGTCATTTATCTCTTACCCAGAGCTAAGTGCTGTCTCAGACGGATTATATTCATGGGCTATGCTCTCAGTAATGTCTTGCAAGGATATTTGATGAGTCCTGCTTGGTACCTTTCAAGATTTATCTGCAAGAGACGCTATGCTGAGAACATTTTAGATCCCTATTATGTCATTGATAGTAGCATGTCAATACTGAATAATCCCTAAAAAGCTTAAAGCCACATTTCCTTGGAGAGCCCAGATGAAAGACCATCTACAAAAGTGTTTACAGTTTTCACAAGGTCCTTTCTTACTCTCATTTTATTTTTTCCATTTTGCTCAACTATTTAATATAGGAATTGAAAACTTCTTGGAGAGTCCAATGGGGATGTTAAGATTGATGGGTTTCAGATTTTTGTTATGCATATGTTTTCATCTTTTAGAATATCCATCCAGGTAAGAACTTAGTTAACTGGAGGTATGACAATCCATCATCTCCTCAGAGAATGTGACACTCAGGAAGGTGGGCAGGCAGAGGGCCAGAGATGTATCTGGGCAACCGAAGGACACATCCTCGTGCTCCTCAGTGACGTTCTTGTGATGGCTATCATTTTGTCTGCTCAATTGTTTTGTTCAGTGCTATGGACTGAATGTTTGTATCCCCCAAAAATTCACATGTTGAAATCCTAATGCCCTATATGATGGTATTAGGAGGTGAGGCTTTTGGGAGGTGCTTAGGTCATGAGGGTGAAGTGCTCATAAATGGGATTAGTGATTTTATAAAAGATACCCAACAGAGAGCCCTCGCCCCTTCCATCACATGAGGACACAGTGAGAGGGTGCCATCTCTGAACCAGAAAGTGGGCCCTCCTAGAAACCAAATCTACCAGCACCTTGACCCTGGACTTCACATCCTTCAGAACTATGAGAAGTACATTTCTGTTGTTTATAAGCTTTCCAATCTGCTATTTTATTATAACAGCTCAAATAGACCAAGACAGTCAAGAAATATCAGAATAAAGATTTTATTTTCTTTTTGCTTATGTTGGTATGAAATATTCTACATTGGTACGGATTGTAGAAAAATTGGAACATAAAGATAAGCAAATACAATAAAATAAAAACCAACCATAAACTCACTATCCAGACAAAATCAACATTAATTTTTTGGCAAATTTTTTTCAGCCAGATTTTTTCTTAGCATACACATTTTTAAACAGTCATGTTTTTATATTTGGTAGCCTGAGTTTTTCACTCAATAATATATCACAAATATATTCCATGTGAATAAATATGATTCCTATAAATATGATTCCTATACTATTCCTAAACTCAACAAATAATTTTTAAGGTAGCTAAATCTATTTAGAGTTTATTAAAATATTTTTATGAAATAATACCACTTTAAAAGACTAACAACAAAAACGGTTATTATGTAGCCCATAAAATAAAAGATTCTCTGAAGGGAAATGGTTCCCCAACTTGCCTTCTTTGCTAAACATTATGTATTTACTGTCTTATTTAATACTTAAAACAGCTCGGCAAAGTGGGTACATTATAAATAATCTCCAATTGAACAAATAATAAAATTGAGGTTAAGAGAGATTAATAAAGTTTCTACAGAAGGTAGAGCTGGGATTGGAAGCCAGGATATCTCATTACAAAGCCCTTTACTTAACCCACCTCTCTCTCTGATGCTCATATTCAATTGCCTATTTCATATATTAAATATATATAACACCCTGATGTTCCTCCTTAAATGGTACGGTAGCCATCAAAGGTTTAAAAGGAAGAATTGTATTCTCAGTAAGATTCTCCTGTTTTACCTTAGCAAGGTTCTTGCAGCAACAAAACATCCCTTCATTCACTTTGACCTATAAATAACCTCCGGTCTTCAATTGGAAGTCAAACAACCATGGCATCTCATGAGTTCTTCTTCTCTTTTGACATTTCTGCTGTCTCATCAAGGCCTTTACAAATGGAACTTAGGTATGATTAACTGTAGTACAAGCTAAACCCCAAATAAAAACTAACGGGGCATATATGAATGGCAAAGCAAGCCAGCTCTAAAACCCAAGGTAGCTTTACCAGAAAACTAGTAGATGCTCCATCTGCAAGTTTGAATTTTGAATAAATTAATTTAAATTCTAAAGTCAATAAAAGGGAGGGGCCAGCCCAGTGGCACAGCAGTTAAGTTCGTACATTCCGCTTCAGTGGCCGGGGGTTCACCGGTTCAGATCCTGGATGCGGACATGGCCCCGCTCAGCAAGCCATGCTGTGGCAGGCGTCCCGCATATAAAGTAGAGGAAGATAGGCACAGATGTCAGCTCAGGGCCAGTCTTCCTCAGCAAAAAGAGGAGGATTGGCAGCAGATGTTAGCTCAGGGCTAATCTTCCTCAAAAAAAAAAGTCAATAAAAGGGAGAAGGAATCATATGACTAATTTGGCTTTCAGTAGAGGAGAAGTTGAAAGTGGTACGATTGAAGGAGTCTAGAAGGCACCCTATCAATCAATCCACAATTATTTACTGAACATTCACCACAACCACCACCATTATGCTGCAAGGCTTAGAATCCCAGCCCTCGAGTTATCAATCGGGTTTAAAGCATGGCCAGAGAATGAGTGTCTGTTAAGGTGAATACATATTACTTGGAGAGAGGATGCTAGTAAATATTTGGTGACTATTATTACAGTATCATAATATAATGCAGAGCACCAAAGGGACAGAATAAGACAGGTAAATTATGACTGACTCTGGAGAAGTCACATCAATGGAGTGAAGCCCTGCAGGACCAAAGATCCACCAGAGCTGTGGCGCTTAGTTCCAAAAGGTAGGATCATTGTACTGGGTACTGGGTACTAGGAATATGAAATACAGGATAGTGTTGAGAAAGAACAGTGGGACCAACACTGCAAGCTTACCTACAACTAACAAGAGCTTTTTTGTCCTCCTTTTGTCTGTGTAAGTTGGTGACTTTTACAATGTAAAACGCTTTCTGGCATTTGTTGCTGAGACCCCACAAGTAGAAAAGAGTCCCTCCCCATACCATACAGGAGAAAGTCACAGAGGTCTATTACATAAAACTGGTATCATTATACATTTTTAGAGCTCCTGTTCGAAGAGAATTGCAAGAGGACAAGCATGGAATATTCTGGTATCCCTTTCATCTGCAAAGAGTGCTCATCTTCCAACAAAGCATGTCCTCCCTCCTGTGGTGTGCAGACAAGTGTTTCACAACTGACTCTCCAAGAAAACAAAAATTGATTATAAATTGTACTGCTTTAAGAACTTATAGCACCCAATTTACAAATAATGATAAAATTTACAATAACCATCACTGTAAATTCCATACCAATGACTTCAGCGTGACTTGCTGTTTCTTATAAAATCCACCATTAGTTTTCTTTTTCATTCTATCCCCAACAATTGTGCCACAAAGTCAGACTATATATAAATGCTTGATTACGATTCAATTCAAAACAGAAGTCTCTCATGTCATTGACAAATGAGTGTGATTCTGACATAAATGTTTGTTGATATTTTCTTTTACGCTATAGAGTGAGTCTAAAGTAAAACAACAAGGACACATGTCAGACTTGATTCAATTTTCAATGGCATGAGCAATTTCTTTGCCGAATCAGATAGTAGTTTTCAAATACTGGAATATTTCTCAATTTTATGTGCTGTTCACAATGTAACAGCTACAGACACAACACACTTTTAAATATAATATGCATTGTTAATATTTTCTCCATCATTTTTTAAGTCTAGACAATTAACAAAACAGTAATTTATCACATTAGGGATTTTCATGGTGTAAATATTTCCACCATGGTTAATACCAAACTCCCAATGCACGACTGGGAAGAGTAGATAACATTAGATTTAGATAGTATTTCCGTCATACAGATACCGTAGTTATAAATAACATCGAAAGAACAGATAACAGTAAAATCATTAAGAAGTGACAAGCTTTAAGTATTTACTAAAGTTGTGTGTGTGGATTTTTTTTCTTTTGCTGGGGAAGATTCATCCTGAGCTAACATCTGTTGCCAATCTTCCTCTTCCACCACCAGCATGACCAGTGATGAGTGGTGTATGTCCATGCCTGGGAACTGAACCTGCACCACTGAAGAAGAACATGCCGAACTTAACCACTAGGCCACCGGGTCTGGCCCTACTATCTTTATTTTTAACATAATGTTCAATTACAAGTTTAAATAAATTAACTTTTAATAAAGGCTATTTAACAAACAGCAAAATTGCTGTAATTTACCGATCAGCTCTTGCACGCCTGGATGAGCCAGCTTCGGCATGTCACTGCCTCTATCCATCCTAAGTACCAGGGGAACAGCATATCTCCCTTTTCATTCTCTCCAGGTATATTCCCTCAGTTGCAGAATTATTTTGGAAATTCCCTACTACAACCTCTTTGGTTTTTAAAAATTCTCATTATTACTTCCTGAACTGGAATGAAATTTGACAGATGACTAATGAAGGTGAACAAGGGTGGGTCAACGAACCATTAAAGAGTAAACTACGAGACAGTGAAGAGATAACTGGAATTTGAGTCAGAAGCCCTGTCCCCACAGCTATACCTTTTAAATTTTGAGCTTCAGTATTTTTTTTTTTTAAAGATTTTATTTTTCCTTTTTCTCCCCAAAGCCCCCCCGGTACATAGTTGTATATTCTTCGTTGTGGGTCCTTCTAGTTGTGGCATGTGGGACGCTGCCTCAGCGTGGTTTGATGAGCAGCGCCATGTCCGCGCCCAGGATTCGAACCAACGAAACACTGGGCCGCCTGCAGCGGAGCGCGCGAACTTAACCACTCGGCCACGGGGCCAGCCCCTTGAGCTTCAGTATTCTTATCTATAAAACGCAGCTAGTAGCCACTTATATCACAGCCTTTTTGTAAAGAATATGTAAGAAAATATCTGTTAAAGTATTTTATAATTAAAAATTATGATACAAAATAAATCATTTTATACTATGCTATCCTTTTAAATGTGTTTAACCTTTTAGAACTTCTTTTTTGATCGAGAAAGTTGTTCATATTTTAGATTATGTTTGCTCCTTCATTACAAATGGCAATCTATGATTAAAGACATTTTTCTGGTTTGGAAAAAATCTTGTGTGTGTCACAAAAAAGGTAGATTTAGTTAAGAATAGTTGCAGTAAGGTGACACCAAGCATATTCAAGAGAGCCTGAATGCAGGAAGGATGTGCAAGAGACCAGGATTTCATAGCCAACTCGTTCAACAAAACTTATGACACAATTTCAGTTTCTCTGAGCCTCATTTTGCTTATTTTCAATGACAATCATTGAGTTGAAATGATCTAATGTTCTTCCTAAATCTAAATTTGCTTTTTCATTTTCTGTTAATTTTCCTACAGGGTCCCTTTAAATCTGGGCTCATTTAAGTGCTTATTTATAAAATATTAGCTACCATTTCTGGCTTTCAGATTCCTAAACTCAAAATCGGCCATTACATAGAACATACTTTGAACTGGGTCCTTTCCTTATGGAGGAACAGTCCACGCTCCCTTTGCTATTATAGCTACACAGTGGTCACTATTCTGCTTTTTAGTCATTGGGATGTACAGAGAAAGAACATGAAAGTAGACAGAAAAATTTAAAACCAAAATATGAGAAGCCACTTTCTCAAGATAAAAAGTGAAACATGTCTGAAAGTATAAGGTAAATGAAACACAAATTCTGATTTATTTTGCTATACCCTGGTATTTTACCCTTAAGAACATATCAATTCTGTGCAGAATTGTAGAATGTTTGGAAACATTTCCTTTTTTTCCCCCTTTGATACCTAATTCCAAGTCTTCATGTTTCTAAGGGCTGGTTCTTCTCCCCTAACTGGTCCTCCAAGCTGCCTCTCCCTACTTAGAGGTCTACTCCTAGCCACAGAGCTGTAAACCCAGGCTCCCCAGCACACCTCAGACTATGTGCTTCTGATTCAAGCATAAAGAAAACTAAAGCAAAAACAACAAATATAACCTCCCCTGCAAATAAGAATAACAGTATACAAATGAATGTGATAACTGACTCATCCAGGGTTAGATGCAGAAGTGAAAATGCCACCTGGATAATTCCTCAGATGATGTGCGTCCTTCTTGGAAGCTATTTATTACAAAGTAAAGAACAATAGGATGTTCTTTCTGAAATATTGTTCTTGGGAACTCAAAATGTAAGCCTCTACCACTGACAAGGAGGCATTTTTAGATTAAGCCGTGGGAAATCTAGCATGATTTACAAATACAACAGTCCAAGAATAACAGCCTTCCTGCCATCCGTGATTGGCATCGTTACTATAGACTCTATTATAATCTTATCTCGCTGTCCAACAAAGCTATTCATTCCGCAACTAAGCTCACGTCAAAGACAAGGCAGAGTCTCCTTATTTGCAGAAAAACGCTTTGAAAAACACAGTCTCGTGGCTCAGACAGAACCAAGAGTGTACATGACATGGTGTAAGGTGCTTATGGTACAAGGTGGCAGGAAATGAAGTTGAAACAAAAATACCAGCAGAGAAGGTGTTTAATCTTCAAGGTGTGAGGTATCACATTCTAGCACTCTCTCTGACTGATATCAGGCATGAAGGGAAAAGCTATCTAAAACATATGGGGAAAAGTACACATAGGTCCCTTTGATGTCTCTGTTGGCAAAGCACATCAGCTTTCACATCCAGTCTTTAATAAAACAGCTAAAGTCCCCGGTTGTAAATAAAGGAAGCTAGGAGATTGCTGAGTAGGGTCTGTCGCACACACAAAAATGCAACTTCACTTCAGTGTATGCCTGAAAGCATTCATCTCAATATCCACACACACACACACACACACACACACACACACACACACCTCACAGCTCTCTTTAAGCAATTGCATACCTGCTTTTAACAAAGCCTGTAATTTTCAAATAATTGTTATGAAAAACTAATGACTCCTATGAATGTGTAAATTCAAAATGTTGAGGCAAGTTGCACAGTCCCTCTTTTCCCACAAGGCAGAAACTGAGGGCCATAAGCATGGTGGTCGTAAGGACAATACAGATCTCCCTGCACAAGGAATGACCAATAAAACACGAGACTGACTGTGCAGCTGGAGGGAGGGACAGACACAATAGCAGCAAACAAAAAAAGAAGATTTTGTCAATGATTCAGGTACTCTCCAAACTGTCCTGGACCTTGAAACCCATAAGAACAGCAAGAGCCGGCCAGAGACCATATGTGAGGCAGAGAAATCTTAACAGAAAAGCATCCAAGCCTCATGTCTCATTGGTCTTCCCTGTGGATAGTGCTGATGATCCACACAGCCCAGGTTTATAGAGAGCAATTCCTTCTCCATCCCTACCCTCACCAATGATGCATACATGTTTCTCCACATTCCTCTTGACCCACTACTCATATCCTCTCCTACTAAATGCTAACGGGGGAAACCTAGAAAGCATTCAAAGAAATCTGTGCTTTCTAAACAGCTCTAGTCCATTCACCCAAGACAAATGTACAGAATTTCAGGAACTAAGAATTGGGATGGAAATCTGAGATCACCTACATCCAATCTCACCCAAAAAAGAATCCTCTCAGTTGCCCTTTGAATTCTGATGACGACCCTGCTTCAGTGTCTGTCCACTGCATGCATTGAGAACGTGAATTACAGTGATGGTTCAAATTTGGGCCACTGTAAATCTTAGGGAAATTCATCTTACCCTGATTTGCTATCTGATTCCCTGTGGTTTTTACCTGGAGATTCCGGCTGGTCTGAGAGAGAGAGAGAGACAAGAGGTACTTTTCTAAGAGATCATCAGTCAACTATTTATTAGTTTGTAGTTCTAGAACCTTTTTAGCATTGACATTAACTATATCAAAACTCAATTTTTAAGACTTATTGATACACTTTTTTAGAAAAGTATCAGTCTTTTCATGTGTGGTACCTCCCAATTAATCATGATTTCTTAAATATTACTCATGGAAATTCTGCAACTGTGTTTGTAAGTCCTTTCAATAAACTATATGGTAATTTATTGGAATTAAGATAATTTTGTGTAAAAGAGATCAGTGTCTTTTATTGTTTCATCAGATATTTCAGACTTTAATTCTACTTTTCCATTTGGAAAACCAATTTTCTTCCTCTTGAACATGGAAGAAAACCAGTTGAGTAGGGAAGTGTCTGTCATATCCAGTAATACAGTATCTGGGAAACAGTGGGCTTGTCCCCTCCTTGTCCATCTTGCTCCCTGCTGTCTGTAGCAGTGTTTATAATTCTCTGCTCTTCTAGCCTTTGGGCTGTTTTCATATTCCCCTAAACCTCTGCCACTCTTTTACAGGCATGCGGCATTACACTCCTGAGTCCATCTTTCAGGTCCTTTACAAGCTGAATTCCTCACAGCAGTGTCATTGATTTCTTTGCTTGTCTCAGCTTTATCTTTTTCCTTAGAATAATTAGCAATTTTGTGATCAGATTTTCACATTTTTTTATTTCTAGAGGACCTAATCTCCCTCTAAGAGCATCTCATTTTGTGATGTGCCTATCTCTTTCCCAGCCCCCCGCCTCAACTTTTGGAGCCCAGCTTCTGTAAAACCTAGAGATATGCTAGACTGGGACTAATATTTCCTCACTTCTTTTTTATGCATCCTGAGATATTTTCACCTAAGATTCCTGTCACTTACACAACTCAACTCCAAAATTGCTTGACTCCATCCAAGCAATAAAGACTTGGCAAGGCTCTGTGCTGTGACTCTCTCTCTTAGAATTAGAATTCAGATGTGAGAGGGTTTCATGAATACACATATTAACACATGTAATTGAATTAAGAAATGAAGTCACATTTTCAAACAGATAGTAAATCTGATTTGGCTGATTGGTTTGATATAAGGACTGGCTCTGCCAAATAAGTAAAATAAACATTTTCCATATATTAACTAATTCTGTAGTTCTGAGATTTTAACAATAATATATCTAAAATGCATGAGAAAAAAGCATTTTATCACAACTATTTATTGGTAAATGTGTACCCAAGTTAGTAATAATAGCTATTGAATATACCTCAGTAAAGCCCTCAATATCCACAGTTTCCACACCCGGGGATTCAACCAACTGCAGATCAAAAAGCCAACAATGGTTGCATCTGTACTGAATATGTACAGACTATTGTTTTTCTTGTCATTGTTCCCTAAACAATGCAGTATAACAACCATTTACACAGCATTTACATTGCATTAGCTATTATAAGTAATCTAGAGATGATTAAATTATACAAGAGATGGGGCTGGCCTGGTGTCATAGTGGTTAAGTGCATGCACTCTGCTTTGGTGGCCCAGGGTTCACGGGTTCGGATCTCGGGTGCAGACCTACACACTGCTCATCAAGCCATGCTGTAGTGATGTCCCACATACAAAATAGAGGAAGAGTGGCACACATATTAGCTCAGGGGCAATCTTCCTCACCAGAACATAAATAAATAAAATAAAGTAAAATACACAAGAGGATTTGCATAGGGTATATGCAAACGCTGCGCCATTTTATTTAAGGGACTAGAGAATCCACAGAGTTTGATATGGCAGGGAGTCCTGGAACCAGTCCCTACCGAGGGAAGATTGCATTTCCTATAAATTGAGAAAGAAAATGACTCTAATGACAGGGTGACAAATCTTTTTGCAAGTCAAGATCAAAATTGAAGGGAACCTAATTGAATTGTCAGCTGATAGATGAATAAAAATATTTTTGATGATAGATCACTATATGAATTTTTGGCACATAACTTGGAAGGAGTTCAAAGAATTGAGTGATGCTGCTATACTACAACTCCTTCTATTTCTATCTTCTTATTTATGATAATAAGTTTCTCAGTGCTTACATATGCCTCAATCAAAGAATAACTAATATTTATCCAGGAGCAAATAGGCTATTCTTATTAAGAGATTCACTTTCAATAATATTTTGCTTTTTACATTTAATAAGTATTTATCAAAATTTATAATATTATGCTGTTTTTGTCAACTGGGTAGGATAATAATTTTCATGAAGTTCAATCTAGAAGAAATTTCTTAACACTTAGAACCTTATGGCTAAAAGACAAAAATAATTAAATTTTAATTTATGTACAATTTTTGTTGCAAAGAAATAAGATAGGTAATCAATAATAAAAGACTTTCTGAACTATAAAACTATATTGTACTAGAGTAAAAGTTTATTAGAGAAATATAATGGAAATATGAGTTCAAAGAAGAAAACAAAAGATACATATTTTAATTTATTAAATAAGTTTTTTTAAGTATTTTTGAATAAGTCATAGAATTTAAAAATTGGAAGGAAAATTAAAGGTTACCTAGTAAACTGGTCTTCACACTTATTTACCTACATTACCCCAAATAATTCAGAAAAATTTTATATTCTCTCAAACACTAAATCCACTTCTAAACTTTTCTAAATTTAAATGGTTACCAGAGATATAGAACTTAAGACAGACATGTTTAGCTCTCTACTCTAGAAAGTAAAGAAATTGTCACTGCTCCTCCACTCTCTTGTCATTATATACTGTTGCTTTTCATTATCAAAGTTTGTAACATTTATATTATTTTCTATAATTCTCATGTTTTTATAACCAAAATTAAGTTTCAACTGTAAAGATTGAAAAACATTAATATTATCATTATGTAAATGTCATTCACTACAAAGCCAAGTATAGTGATTGGACAAATACAAAAAGACACGTAATTTTATTATGAAAGTCGTACTTGAAGGAGAATATTGAAGGCCCATGGTCAAATGAATTATTTATTTTAAACTCTCAGTTACTCTACCTGCTTCATTTATCTAGGGTGAATTTCTTGTTAGCTTGTTCAATTGTTTTCCCTTGAAAGTCTAGTATTCCCTGCTCCTGGCCCAAGAACTTGCTTTCTTGTTTACAAAAGAAATGCCTGCCTTCTTGGCCAATAACTAAGTCATCCAGCTTCTTAATCAATAAAATATGTTGACTGGAATATTTTTTTCTTGAAAGCAATCTTCTTAGAGACCCGCTGCTATCTTTTCTAAACCTGATGCATGTTTTTCATTCTGACATTTCTTTGTATAGTACTTCAAGTATAATCCCATATTTTTTTGATTTCCACACTGTCCTCTTGCTTAATTTCCATTTATGTTTTGTTGGAGTGTATTCTTAACTTTTTTCTTAAGTTGATGGTAAGTAAAATTCTTTCGTGCTTGAATATGTTCTCCTTTCATCTTCACCCTTAATTGATAGTCTAGCTGGAGTAAGATTTCTAGGTTCAAAGTAATCGTGCTCAGAATTTCAAAACTTTGCTTCTTGGCTTCTAATATACATTGCTGAAGAAAAGTCTGACAATGCAATTCTCATCCTTTTGTTTGTAAATTGTCTCCTTTTCCCTGGAAGCTTTGAAGCTCTTCTCTTTGTTTTAATTCTGAACCTTCGCTAAGATAGATCTAGAACGGATACGGCTTCATTCATTCCATTTGATCTTTAACGACTCTTAAATTTTCTTCATCTCTGAAGTCTTCCTGTAGTCTTTTTTGGTTGCTTCCTCCATTTCCTCCATTCTTCCTACGGCTCCTTTGTTGTCTTCCTTATGTAGATTCTATTAGAGAAATATTGGATCTCCTAGATTTCCCTCTATTTCTCTCCCTTTTTTCTTTTGGTCTTTATTCTTCTACATTGTCAACTATTTCCAAACTGTATCTTCCAGCCCTTCTATTTTATTTTTTATTTTAGTGATCCTACCTTTAATTTACAATAATTACTGTTTGCCCTCTGGTTGATTCTTTTACATAGCAGCAAGTTCTAATTCTATAAATTATTTTCTGAAATATTCCAAATGTACAAATTAGAACTTTTTAAAGTTCTCTTTTTTCACTTGAAAAAGATTAAGCTTGAGTTTTTTTATCTTTATTTGTCTTTGTCCTTTTCTTTCATGCTTTTGATTTTACTCAAATATATGTGCATCCTTGATTTCCCACTTGTATTTATGAATCAAATATTAAGCATATAATACAGGCATCAAACTTTGGTTCCCCCAACATTTTCATAGTTCTACTATTCCAAGAGTCTTTTCCATGAAACTAAAGCCAGCTGCTTATAAATTCTTAGACATGAAAGCCCTGAATGATTATGCTATGGACACTAATCATGGTAGCCCTAAAATTCAAAGAATAGTAACATTGGAATTAGATTAGATGCCCTTGCACAATGACCTGAAAGTGAGAATGTAAACAAGCCAACCTCAGGAGGTATGTATAGGTGAAAGTGGAGATAGCCAAAGATGAGATGGAACCAATAAGGTAATTAAAGTTACCTTCCTCATTCATCATGAATATTTACTCGGGGGCTGGCCCCGTGCCCGAGTGGTTAAGTTTGCGGGCTCCACTGCAGGCGGCCCAGTGTTTCGTCAGTTCAGATCCTCGGCATGGACATGGCACTGCTCATCAAACCACGCTGAGGCAGCATCCCACATGCCACACCTAGAAGGACCCACAACTAAGAATATACAACTATGTACAGGGGGGCTTTGGGGAGAAAAAGGAAATAAATAAAATCTTTTAAAAAAAACAAAAAGAATATTTACTTGCCAGAATTCTACCATTTTTCTTCTTTTCACTCAAAGTCTGCTTAATTCAGGAATGAAGATAATGGGTACTAAAGAAACAAAATTAGATTGCAAATCTCAATACCTGTGCTCTAGACCAGTTTCTGCCACTAAGTAGCTATAAACCTGTAAAAGAGCCATAGCCTCCTTGGATTATAGCATCATGATGCTTAAGGCCTTGTCCATGCTAAATTTCTATATCAGTAATTTAAGGGTCCTTAAATGTTTTTTCTGGTCTTGGATGTGTATAACCAAATCAAACACTAAGCCTATAGGAATCACATATCAATGTATATAACACATTTATATGCACATATTAATAAAACAGGCACTGTATTTAGTGCTGAAACAAATGTCCCTCCTCTCTAGAATACTGTGATTGGTCTCCATATCACATAAATTTTTATCCCACACCATCTACTGATGAGTTTTTAAGCATATAAAAGTCAGAAGAATACTTGAATTACAATGCTATACTACATTTAATCAACAATATGAAACTAAAGTAGGGTTTTTTTCAAACGAAACATACATTTCAATATACAGATTTTGTTTTTTTCTTCCTAAATAAATCTCACATCATTCAACTCAGCAAACTCACCTTGAACATTTTATTGGTTCACTCAAAGCCATGATCTCAGAAATCTCTGCCAGTAGTCATTCTTTTGGCTACTATATAACCCTATTGTCACATATGTCATCTTTCTTACCTTAGATTTCATAAAGTTGCAGGGTGTTTTTCACATTCTTATCAATCAAGAAAATAGACTTAATCTTTATAATGAAAAATATGCGTGTTACATACACAAATGGGGAGAATTTATCATTCTTCCAATTTTCCATACAATCTACTTTTATATCCTATAAATAACCAAGATTATTGAGTCTATATTTCTCGGTTATTTAATAAGAACAGTTTTAATTTAACAACTGTGACATATGGTTTGCAAACCTCATTCAAATACGTTACCTCATTTGAGTCTGTGAATTGGTCTGGTATATAAAAAGATAAATCAAACTATCATTTATAGATGGAGAAGATGAGGCAAGAAGGTGCAGAAGGATGAGATACAGGTATATTCCAGGATGCCAGAAGCCAATTTCATTAATATTTGCTGCATCTGGTGCTGTCCCGGTGGCGCAGCAGTTAAGTTCACACATTCCGCTTTGGCAGCCTGGGGTTCGCCAGTTCGGATCCCAGGTGCAGACATGGCACCGCTTGGCAAGCCATGCTGTGGTAGGCGTCCCACATATAAAGTAGAGGAAGATGGGCATGGATGTTAGCTCAGGGAGGGTCTTCCTCAGAAAAAAAGAGGAGGATTGGCAGCAGTTAGCTCAGGGCTAATCTTCCTCCAAAGAAAAAAAAATTTGCTGCATCTTCCCACTACCAAATTTTGCATTATATTTTTCATCTTTTTCTAATGTTGACTCAACTTCAGTACTTATTTTCTACAAATCTTTTATGCCAAACTTCTTTCGCTCATTAAGTAAACAATAATCAGCTCCTACCATGTCTCAGACTCTGTGCTAGATACTACAGCCACAATGATATACAAAAGCAGACATGGTCCCTATGGAGCTTGGACCAGTGAAAACATTAGTCAAATAATTACAAAACACAAATGGCTACTACAACTGTTGCAAATGCTGCAAAGTAGAAGCACCCAGTGTCATCAGACCCTGTACCTGGGAGATTTGACCTACTCAGAGGGGTAGAAAAAGTCCATTGTGAAAGAGTAACATGTGAGCTTTGATTGAACAATGAGGCAGAGTGTATTAGATGAGAAGAGGAAAAAGGGAAAACAGCACATACAAAGACATTTAACAGTGGGCAGCTTGGCAAGTGGAAAGTAAGGAAAGAAGCCTAGTGTGAAAGGAAATGAAGAGCATAAGGGAGAACACAATTTTAGATGAGACATAAACAGAAATGGAGGCCAGCCTCTGCAGGGTTTAAAAGTGAAGGTTAATGAGTTTGTCTTTATCCATAAAGCAATAGGATTGTATAATTTAATTTATATGAAATATACACAATAAGGCAAATCCATAGAGTCAGAAAGTAGATTAGTGGTTGTCAGAGACTTGGGGAAGGGGAGAATGAAATGTGACTGCTAATGGATTCAAGGTTTCTTTTTGGAAAGATAAAAATATTCTAAAATTAGACAGTTATGATAATCACATAACTCTGAATATACTAAAAACTACTGAATTGCACACTTTAAAAGGGTAAATTTTATGGTGTGTAAATTATATCTTGATAAGGTTATTATTAACAGCTAACAATGGAAAAGTATGAAAGATTTTAAGAAGGGAATTCTCTTGATAGGACTAGAATTTTAAAAGGATCACTCTGGCATCAGGGTGAAAAAATAGATTTGGGAGGCGAGAAAGGAGGCTGTTGTAATAATGCAAGAGAGAGGAAAACCAACAGGATTTAATGAGTGGCTGAGTAATAGAGAAAAATAAAAAGGAGATGACAGGTGTGACGTCAGCATCATGGCAGAGTAAGCTCTCCTCAGAAACTCTCCCCTCTAAGATACAATGAAAAAGACATTCATATTACAACAGAGGACATCCACATAACACAAAAGGTGTCTGAGAGACCCCCGCAGCCATACGTAAGAAGGTGGAGGTGCTGGAGGCATCCCAAGGAAGTGGAATGAGGTAAGCAAAATCTCTTCCTCCTGAAGAGCAGTGACCCAGGGACTGTGTGTGGCTCTGAGAGGAAAGGGGGAAGGGGGAAGCCCTCCAAGGGAACACTATCACTATCCGAGGTCCCTCAAACCCCAGGGGAAAGCCCCACACAGAGGTGATCAGCTATTGTAGGCGTATTTTCATCAAGCCAACACCCCAGGAGAGTAGATAGAAAGGGCAGAGTGAGAATCCCCTAAGATCATGCAGGAGACAGAAAGCAGCCCTCCCCTGCACCTGCTACCCCAGTTCAACAGCTTGGAGCTGTGCTGAAGATTGCAACTGGTTCGGAATATGCAGCTCTTGCCCCCACCCAATGGTGGCAGGTGGAAGCAGTGACCAAATACTACCACAATGCAGAGACACAAATCCATGCCATCTAGCAGTATGAAAAAAATGTATTAAACCTCCAGACCAGAAGGAAAATGACAAGTACTCAGAAATCAATCCTGAAGGCACAAAAATCTATAATCTAAATGACAGAGGAATCAAAATAGCTATCATAAAAAAAACCCGATGAGTTACAAGAAAATGCAGGTAAACAGTTCAATGAATTCAGGAGATTCTTCACAAAAGAGATTGAAACTATAAAGAAGCAATTAGAGGGGCTGGCCCTGTGGCCGAGTGGTTAAGTCCGCGCGCTCCGCTGCAGGTGGCCCAGTGTTTCGTTGGTTCGAATCCTGGGCGCGGACATGGCACTGCTCATCAAGCCACGCTGAGGCAGCGTCCCACATGCCACAACTAGAAGGACCCACAACGAAGAATATACAACTATGTACCGGGGGGCTTTGGGGAGAAAAAGGAAAAAAATAAAATCTTTAAAAAAAAAAAAAGAAGCAATTAGAAATACTGGAGATAAAAAACACAAGTGATAAGGTAAAGAAGAATATGGATTCCGTGAACAATAGAGCTGATATTATGGAGGAATGAATCAGCAATATTGAGGATAGAAATATAGAAATGCTTCAGATGGAAGAGGAGAGACAACTAAGACTAAAAAGAAATGAAGAAATTCTCCGAGAAACATCCAACTCAATTAGGAAATGCAACATAAGGATTACAGGTATTCCAGAGGGAGAAGAGGAGAATGGAGCAGAAAGCTTGTTCAAAGAAATAATAGCAGAAAACTTCCCAAACCTGGCGAAGGAGCTAGAAATAGAAGTGAAAGAAGCCAATATATCTCCTAATTATATCAATGTAAAAAGATCTACTGTAAATCATATAGTAGTGAAGCCGGCAAAAGTCAATGACAGAGAAAAAATAATAAGGGCAACAAGACAGAAGAAAATAACTTACAAAAGAACTCCTATTAGGCTTTCAGTGGATTTCTCAGCAGAAACCTTACAGGCTAGGAGAGAGTGGAATGATATATTCAAATCTTTGCAAGAAAAAAACTTTTAGCCAAGAATACTCTACCCAGTGAAAATATCCTTCAGATATGATGGAGAAGTAAAAACTTTCCCAGATGAACAAAAGCTAAGGGAGTTCATCACCACAAGACCCCCCTACAAGAAATCCTCAAGAAGAGGGAAGGAAACACCAAAAATAAATATAATCTTGTCATTTTAATCACACACTCACAGCACAAGATGGAATAAGATGCGACAAAAACAATTTAGGAGGGAAGAGGAAAAGGAGGGAATCGGCTTAGTCTAAGGAAATAAGAGGTTATCAGAAAATGGACTATCTCATCTATGAGATTTTTCATACTAACCTGATGGTAACCACTAAACATGTAGACCAGAGACACAAATAATAAATAAGGAGAAAACTTGAAAAACCAGCATAGAAAGCTACCTAACCAAATGGGTAGTCTGAAATACATGGGACGAGAAACAAAGGAAGTGCAGGAGGACCAGAAAATGAGAGATAAAATGGCAGCATTAAGCCCTCATATATCAATAATCACCCTAAGTGTAAATGGATTGAATTGTCCAATCAAAAGGCACAGAGTGGTGGAATGGATTAAAAAAACAAGACCCAACAATATGCTGCCTCCAGAAAACACATCTCAGCTTCAACGACAAATACAGGCTCAGAGTGAAGGGATAGAAGAAAATACTCCATGCTAATGGCAAGCAAAAGAAAGAGGTGTTGCCATTTTATATCAGACAAAGTAGGCTTCAAGACAAAACAGGTAAAGGGAGACAAAGAGCGGCAGTATATGATGACAAAAGGGACACTCCACCAAGAAGATATAACACTTATAAATATCTATGCACTCAATACAGGACCACCAATGTACATAAACTATTAACAAACACAAAAGGAGATATTAACAACAACGCAATAATAGTAGTGGATTTCAACGCTCCAGTCATATCAATGGATAGATCATCCAGACAGAAAGTCAACAAAAAAATGGTGGAATTAAATGAAAAACTAGACCAGATGGACTTAACAGATATATATAGAACACTCCACCCAAAAACAGCAGAATACACATTCTTCTCATGTGTGCATGGAACATTCTCAAGGATAGACCATATGTTTGGAAACAAGGCAAGTCTCTATAAATTTAAGAAGAATGAAAGCATACCAAGAGTCTTTTGTGACCATAAGGCTGTGAAACTAGAAATTAACCAGAAGACAAAAGCCAGAAAGGGACAAAGATGTTGAGACTACACAACATGCTACTGAACAATGAATGGATCATTGAAGAAATTAAATGAGAAATCAAAAAACATCTGGAGACAAATGAAAAGGAAAACATACCATACCAACTCATATGCAATGCAACAAAAGTGGTCCTAAGAGGGAAATTCATTGCAATACAGGCTCACCTTAACAAACAAGAAAAGTCCCAAATAAGCAATCTCAAACTACACTAACAGAATTAGAAAAAGAAGAGCAAACAAAGCTCAAAGTCAGCAGAAGGAAGGAAATAATAAAAATCAGAGCAGAAATAAATGAAATTGAAACAAAAAAGACAGTAGATAGGATCAATGAAACAAAGAGCTGGTTCTTTGAGAAGATAAAAAAAAATGACAAGCCCTTAGCCAGACTTACAAAGAAAAAAGAGAGAAAGCTCAAATAAATAAAATTAGAAAAGAAAGAGGAGAAATTACTATGGATATCACAGAAATACAAAAGATTATAAGAGAATACTATGAAAAACTGTATGCCAACAAATTGGACAATCGAAAAGAAATGGATAAATTTTTAGACTCTTACAACCTCCCAAAGCTGCCTCAAGAAGAAATAGATAATGTGAATAAACAAATCACAAGTGAAGAGACTGAAACAGTATATTAAAACATCCCCAAAATAAAAGTCCAGGCCCCTGGAGAATTCTACCAAACATTCAAAGAAGATTTATACCTATCCTTCTCAAACTATTCCAAAAAATTAGTGACGATGGAACACTTCCTAACACATTCTATGAGGCCAACAACACGCTAATACCAAAGCCTGATAAGCACAACACAAAAAAGGAAAACTAAATGTCAATATCACTGATGAGCATAGATGCAAAAATTCTCAACAAAATGTTGCCAAACCAAATTCAGCAATACATCAAAAAGATCACACACCATGATCAAGTGGGATTTATACCAGGGACACAGGGATGGTTCAACATCCACAAATCAATCAATGTGATACACAGATTAACAAAATGAGGGATAAAAATTACATGATCATTTCAGTAGATACAGAAAAAGCATTTGCCAAGATCCAACCTCAATTCACAATAAAAACTCTACAAATTGGGGTTAGAAGGAAAGTACTTCAACATAATAAAGGCCATATATGACAAACCCACAGCCAACATCATACTCAATGGGGAAAAACTGAATGCCATCTCTCTGAGAATAGGAACAAGACAAGGGTGCCCACTCTCATCACTCTTATTCAATGTTGTACTGCACGTTGTGGCCAGAGAAATTAGGCAAGAAAAAAGAATAAAAAGAACCCAAATAGGAAATGAAGAAATGAAACTCTAACTGTTTGCAGATGACATGATTTTATATACAGAAAACCCTAACAAATCCATCAGAAAACTATTAGAAATAATCAACAACAATAGTAAAGTTGCAGGGTACAAAATCAATTCATAAAAATCAGTTGCATTTCTGTACTGTCAAAACGAACTAACAGAAAGAGAACTCAAGAACACAATCCTATTTACAACTGCAACAAAAAGAATAAACTATCTAGGAATAAATTTAATCAAGGAGGTGAAAGACCTATACAATGAAAACTATAAGGTGTTACTAAAATAAATCACTGATGACATAAAGAAATGGAAAGATATTCCATGCACATGGATTGAAAGAATAAATACAGTCAAAAGGTCCATAGTACCTAAAGCAATCTACAGATTCAATGCAATCCCAATCAGAATCCCAATGATATTCTTCACATAAATAGAACAAAAAAATTCTAAAATTCTTATGGGACAACAAAAGACCCCAACCAAATAGCTAAAATAATCCTAAGAAAAAAGAACAAAGCTGGAGGCATCATGATTCCTGACTTCAAAATACACTACAAAGCTATAGTAACGAAAACAGCATGGTACTGGTACAAAAACAAACAGAAATGAAAGCCCAGAAATAAAACCACACATCTACAGACAGCTAATCTTTGACAAAGGTCCTAAGAACATACAATGGAGAAAAGAAAGACTCTTCAATAAATGGTGTTGGGAAAACTGGACAAGCACATGCAGAAGAGTGAAAGAAGGCCAATATCTTTCACCATACACAAACTGAACTCAAAATGGATAAAAGACTTGAATGTAAGACCTGAAACCATAAAACTTCTAGAAGAAACTATAGGTAGTAAACTCTCTGACATGGGTCTTAAAATGATCTTTTCGAACAACAGTGTCTTCTCAGACAAGGGAAACAAAAGAAAAAATAAACAAATGGAACCTCCTCAGACTGAAGAGTCTTAGCAAGGCAAAGGAAACCAGGATCAAAACAAAAGGACAACCCACCCATTGGGAGTAAATATTTGCAAATCAGATATCTGACAAAGGGTTAATCCCCATATAAAGAACTCACACAACTGAACAAGAAAAAAAACAAACAATCCAATCAAAAAAAGGGCAGAGGATAAGAACAGATATTTCTCCAAAGAAGGTATACAGATGGTCAAAAGGCACATGAACAGATGTTCTGCATCACTAATCATTAGGGAAATGCAAACCAAAACTAAACTAAGATACCACCTTATACCTGTTAAAACGGCTATAATCACTAAGACAAAAGATAACAAATGTTAAGAGGATGTGGAAAAAAGGAAACCCTCATAAACTGCTGGTGGAAATGCAAACTGGCGCAGTCACTACGGAAAACAGTATGGACATTTCCCAAAAGACTAAAAATAGAAATACCATATGACCCAGCTATCCCACTACTGGGTATCTATCCAAAGAACTTGAAATCAACAATTCAAAGAGATTTATGCACCTCTATGTTCATTGCAGCATTATTCACAACACCCAAGACATGGAAGCAACCCAAGAGCCCATCAACTAATTGGATAAAGAAGATGTGTGTGTGTGTGTGTATACACACACACACACACACACACACACACAATGGAATACTACTCAGCCATAAAAAAGACAAAATCATGCCATTTGCAACAACATGGATGGACCTTGAGGGTATTATGTTAAGCGAAATAAGCCAGACTGAGAAAAACAAACACGATATGATTTCACTCGTGTGGAAGATAAACAAACACAAGGACAAAGAGGATAGTTCATTGGTTACTGGGGGAATGGGGCCGAGGAGTAGGCACAAAGGATGAAGAGGAGCACTTCTATGGTGACTGACAAATAATAATGTACAACTGAAATTTCACACCGTTGTAAACTATTATGACCTCAGTAAAAAATAAAATAAAAAGGAGATGTCAAAGGACGGCCTCTAGTCTTCTAGCTTAAAGAAAGGGATGGATGTTGGTACCATTCACTGACAGTGTGTTATTGGAGGATGATCAGATTTTGAAAAGGAGAGGAGAAAATAACAAGTTCAGTCTTTTATTATGTGGAGGTTGAGGTTCTCTGGAGAGATGTCAAAAGAAAATTAGGATATATGGGTCTGAAACTCAGGGTCGAGTTCTTAGTAAAGAGAAGACTCATGAGTCTTTTGCATGTAAATTAAAATTATAGACGTGGATACAGAGAAACAACCTAGGAAGAGAATATAGGGTGAGAAGAGTGGAAGGCTAGGACCAACCCTCGAGGAACACCACATTGTTGGCCAAAGAGAGAGTATAAGTCTGCAATGGGTAGCCAGAAAGATAGAGGGAAAACCAGGACAATCTTCTGTGAAAGAGGCCAAGGAGAACATTTTCAAAACCTCTATGACAGCCTTCACGCCATCGCATCGCATAGTTTCTTACCAAGCTCCTCCACTAGATTATGAGTTTTCTGAATGTAGGCATATTTTCTTCTTGCATTTTACTTAGTACTTGGCCCACATTAAGTGGTTAATAAATACGTGTGGTTTGTAATTGAATGTTTAAATTTGTCGTTTGGTGAAAAAATTGTTACATCAGTAACCCAATTTTTAAAAAATTCCTTTGGGACAAAAAGAAAAAGCTTCTAATTGCATGCTAGAAAAACTTTAACTCTATAGACAAAAGGAAAAATTGTCATTTTCCCTAACTAAACAATGAGGCATCTCTAACTTCACAGTGTAATGCAAGTACATAGCATAAACAGAGCTAAATGAAAATGACTAGTAGTAGCAATAGGCCAACAGCAATAGTGGTAAAGATAGCAATGAATGCACAATAAAATTGAGGCTTAAATTAAATGAAGAAGGAGTCGGAAAGGCTACAGAACCAAGATATTTTCAGAGCTAGGTCTTTTATGAAAAAAGACAAGCCAGTTAGCA
Source organism: Equus quagga (assembly GCF_021613505.1). Lineage (NCBI taxonomy): Eukaryota > Metazoa > Chordata > Mammalia > Perissodactyla > Equidae > Equus > Equus quagga. The sequence goes on from NC_060277.1 coordinate 16,056,562, forward strand.
GAAACAAAATTTGAGGAGGCAGAGGAAGAGATGAATTTGTGAACCATGGCTGCAATTTGGCTCCCACCCACCCAAGATTTGGAAAGATTTAACCAACCCCTAAGTGAATAAGATTGTTAATAAATACACTTATCTGTATAAAAGGATGTAAAACTCAGCAATACATCCATAATTACACATATATGCCATACCAAAGTTAATGACTTAGTTACTTACTTTACAAACTATTTACATTGTTCTTGTAATTTGATTCCTTTGTTTCCAAGTTCCAGGAGCTTGTGGAAAGCCTACCGACCACAGCGGTGATGCCCAAGCAAGAACCTCCTTAGAGTGGCTGCACTCAACTGCAAGACATCTTTATAGCTGCCGTGAGGAACTCGGGTACAGCAGAGTAACTGAGTCTTACCCAAAGCCAGCTAATACTCCTCCGGGAATCATGCTGAATATTGGGGATGTCTGCAGGGGACTGTAGGGGCAGTGCCATTGCATGGTACAAAGAATATTTTCCCCGGATAGAAACTACCCCACAAAAATGTACACTGATATATGCTCCTACTGATATATATGAGAACATTTGAAACTTACCTATAGCTGGACTGAAAATTTGATCTTAACCAAACCCACTTGAGCACCCCCGTCAGTTAGGCCTTTGTAAGATAAAAAAAAAAATCCATGACCTGCATTTAGAAAATTCCTCATTCTAACCCTGTCTCCGAAGTTTCACAAAACACATCACAAGGAGTTTGAAATCTCCCGTAAGTCTAATCTTGTTATCTTTCCTTGCTCTTTTATCATTTCATATATTTCTTTGCCTTATCTCTTTTGTCCTCGAGGTCTGTAACATATACCTACTCTTACCAGCTTTATTTTTAAACCTTTTAGAAAAGCACGAACTTGCTCTCTTAAACTTATTCTTCTTATATGAAAATTAGTCAAGTTTCCCATTTATACTCCATCACCTTTTCCATTTGCAAATGCAATGTATAATAACATGTTCTAGACTTTTCTGTTATCCTCCAGCAGTAAGATTTTTCTTAATAAAAAATCTTTATATCTCATAATTTTTTTCTATCACCCATGCTGTGGATGTTTTGTTTCAAATACTCCTAGCCTACAGGCACAGACACTCGATAATTTTCATTTCCTTCTCTTGTCTGACTTCGTACAAATTTATTTAGATTATCATTTCTTCTCCTATTTTTCCCAATACAGAAATATAAAATTGAAGGTACTGTCCTTCAGTTTATTTTCCATTTACGTGGAAAGCCTGGAAGCTTAACCCCCAAAAGCAAGCATTCTTAAGTTGTTCAAATCCGTTTTCTTGGCTATCAGGTCCACCACTGTAACTTGAAAACTAGTTTTGTTGTGGCTGCTCATCAGTCTTTCCTTCACTTTCCAGGGGCCCAAGTGCTAGGCAGATGTGGGAACCATTAATTTTGGCCACTGTGGGTCAGACAGAGTGACTACCGGGCTGCTCGCCTCCGCTGCCTCCGACGGAAGAATCAGCAGGAGGGGCTACAAATCACTCCTTCCACAACATGCTCCACAAAAATAGGTCAATCGTCAAGCAGCCTGGGGAAGTTCTGCATGTTATTTACTCCATAGAAATCCAAATAAGTAAATCTAGGACTCTCAGAAGTATCATAATAAAGAATGTTATTTCACTTCGTTTAACCTTGAATTTCCTACTCTTCTTGATTTGAGAACAGTTTCGTGTGTTGTGCACACATATAAAACCTATTAGCATTTGGGGAATCAAGCTTTAAGAAGCAATCCTCTGCAAACCTTTAGATTAAAAACCAAAGCCAGTTCTTATGCATCTGAGATTAATAGCCTTTAGACCACTGGACAAATCCTTCTAGGACAAGATTTCCTCATGTTGCTTTTCTCCTCAGATTTCTATAAGTTTTATTTCTTACATACATCTACATTGTTCAAGGTGCTCTCTTCATAAACTGCCTCCTCTCTATCCAAAATTTAAGATTCTAAAGTCAATAGATCAGTCTTCAAATCCCAGCTCTGTTTTGGGGTTTTTGTTGTTTTTTTTTTTATTTTTATTGAGATTATGATAGTTTATACCCTTGTGAAATTTCAGTTGTACATTATTGTCAGTCATGTTGTAGGTGCACCACTTCACCCTTTGTGCCCATCCCCCACCCTCCTTTCCCCTGGTAGCCACTAATCTCTTCCCTTTGTCTACATGTTTAACTTCCACCTATGAGTGGAGTCATACAGAGGTTGTCTTTCTCTATCTGGCTTATTTCACTCAACATAATACCCTCAAGGTCCATCCATGTTGTTGTGAATGGGACAATTTTATCCTTTTTTATGGCTGAGTAATTTTCCATTGTATATATATATAACATATCTTCTTTATCCTATCATCAGTTGATGGGCACTTAGGTTGCTTCCATGTCTTGGCTATTGTAAATAATGCTGCGATGCCAGCTCTGTTTTTTACCAGCCATTGGGCAATTAATTCAATGCCTTTTAACTTTAGTTTGCTCATGTGTAGTATTGAGAGCAAGCCTGCCCTAATATTACCTGAGCCCAGGGCAAAATGTCAAATGAGGGCCAACATACCATGTGTCTAAATCCCTGAAAGTTATCCAGTGAGTTATGCCTCCTACCTGGCCTATTTCCCAGTCAGCCTCCTCTCCCCAACCCCTCAAGCCAACTCCTCTGGAAAGTGCTCGCCACCACCTTGCTCTCCCTCAGCCTCCTCTGCCCACTGCAAACCTGGGTAGAAGTACGCATCTGCTGGGACCAGGCAGGGCAGAAGCTTCCCAGGCTTCCTGGATGGTAACTGGAATGCCAGAGGGCTATCTTTCTGACTCAGGATTTACAGACAACTCTAAGCATCTACCAAAATTAGATCATCCAAGCAGAGGGAGGGAGGGAGGGAGGAAGAGGAGGCAGTTATTTGGGGATCTTGGGCTGCCTAGACACCCACTTTGGTGATTTGGGACAGCCAGAGATAAGAAAATGCACCAATTCTTTCCCTAGTTTCCCAAGGCAGAAGATACCACACACAGGCACACACGCACACACACACACACACACACATACACGCAGACTCTCAGCCCAGCATCCTCTGGCCTGGGACAGACATTTTGAATACTGCATTTATTTGCCCTAATTCTTGTATAGTTAAATTAATTTCAAACATTAAAAAAGAGAGAAAAGAAAATCTTAGCTTGAAAAGGAAAAAAATTATTTGTATTTCAATATCCATGATTTGCAGTGTCCTCTAACACTCAGAGCACTGACTATGGGCCCCTCTGACTCATGTCTAAAAGCAGAAATGATTGAGATAATTGTGCCCATCTCATAGAACTGCATGGGAATTAAATATGGTAATGTATGTGAACTATGCATTATGCCCTTATCAAAATCAGGAATAACAATTCTCTAAGCTTGGCCTCTAATTCTTGTTGCAGGGGGATAGGGGTGAGGCAGGCAATGAAGCTGTATTTTTAGAAGATGAACAAACCTGGAGACCAGTCAAAATGTTATTCCACTGTCCAATCACTTCAACACGTTCAGACATTAGAGCGTTGTGTTGGACTCTATGCTTGAAAGATGATCAGTTTTCCCATATATTCCAGAGTAACTAGGTACCCCAACTCTTTGGAAATAAGCACTAAGGGTTCTTCCTCCAACTGACCATCTGCTTTAAGGAGTAGGGGAAACAGATGTCTCATAACCTCTCTTGGAAGTGATAGGCATAGACAGTGTTCAATCAAACTTTCTTACTTCATATAGAATATTTTTAAACATCAGGTCCCTCCCTCATCTTTCATATTAATTAAACAATAGGTTGGTGCAATTTTTGGACAAAGAGCTTACATGTAACTTTATAAATGTCACATGTTCCTGTGATAAGAATGATACAAAGTTTTATCTTTCTGAGAAACCAGCACACAGATCTTGATGGGACTATCTTTAGGTACAATGAGTTAATCTCACATAAGCAAAGAAAAACAAATTAAGTCTGTTGTGAGTATTGTAGGGCTTCAGGCCTCTGAAATGGAATTTGACCAAGGATATCCTGAGCAAACGGATAACACCTTATATGATATATGTGCTACATATTTCATATGCATAAATATGTATATGTCTTACCAATTAGTATTCTCACACATGGTATTCGATCAGCCCATCTGCCCACTCAATAGCCCATGTTCATTGCCAACACTAAGCCTGCTCAACTTTTAACCATCCATGCTGGGCGATGTCCTCCCATTCAAACAGCCTTCAGGGAAACTTGCCCTGATAGTCTCCTCTGGACTCTTATCTTTATCACTCCTTTGATCTCCAATTTTTTTTTAATGTCACATGTGCATATTTAGCCGTCCTATTGAGATCATAAATTACTTGAGAGTAGAGAACACAAATCAAATGAATTTCTGTCTTCCCAGAGTGCCTGGCATAGTGCTAACAGCTTCACTCAATCACAGATGAGCTAGTGATTACATGGCCGACTTCAAAGGTCCATGTAATTAATTAATTAACCAGCCTATCTGCATTTTATTTCCAGAAGTAAGGTTAGACAATGTTGGAGGCTAGTGGAGCTCTGCTTTGTCCAACATGCTGTCAGACACCTGACAAATACAGAGATAGGAACTAGGTGGTGTGAACCCTCAACTAATTAAGGGGTTTAGTGTGTGTGTGTTCCTATAATGAATAATTAACAGAAGCGATTTGAGAGACTTACCCATGCTGCTGTGGTAGGAGCCGTGGTGCGATTTGATTTCCCTTCTGTGTTTCCTTTGAAAGCATTCACACAGTGGCCACCATCCTTTTTACTATGTTTATAGGTATGTCATGTCTGGAGCCTCTGAGGTAGAAATTATGACAGTTGTTCTGGAAGCAGTGATAGAAAGATAATTAAAAAATAATTAACAGGAATAATTAGCATGGGGCCAAGGGAGGAGAGCCTTTATTTTATCAGCTAGTTTGATGTGATTAAGTGTGTACAGAACACAGCTGGAAAAGTATCTTTATGTGGCAATATGGAAGAAGTGACAATTTTTCATTTTTATTTTATTTTCCTGTTTTCCTGCCCCCTGAAAGCCAGCTAGAAGTAGTCCCTGTGATCCTCAGCGCTTTTTGAAAAATGTCATCCAGCATCTCTCCCAGCGTATCTCCATTTGACTGAAGAGATACCTGGGCAGCCCAAAAGAAAACACAGAAACGGAACATCAGGACCTGTCAGCACAACGCTTCTGGGAGTTGTGTATTAGGTGATTACTTTGGCACCAGCTAAGGAGAAAAGGAAGAAACAAGCAAGGGCAGCAAGCAGCAATGGAATTTTTACTTGTTTTTGCTTATCATGTTTTACTTTTCTGAGAGCAAGACTAAACCATGCTGGTAAAAGAACAGAGACATTTACACTCACTTTTAGCCAGGAAGGTGTTCCCAGCACTGATTGTCTTATAATTGGACAAGACAGCATTCAATTTTCTCCAGTAATTTCCCTGTTACAGGGAAGCTGTACACGCTCAAGAAGGGTCCCCTACTGAGAGGAAAGTCCTTAGTTTAACAAGTCAGTCAGCCAGGAAAAGCACGCTTTGCAGTCAGACACACTAGGTTGAAACACTGGCTGAAATACTACACACACTGGTACTAGTTGAGTGGCCTTGGGCAAAACACTTTTTCTGAACTGAAACTGTTACTTTAAAATGGTGGTAATAATACCTACCTGACTTGGTATTTGCATTATCATGTATTTGAATGCTAGTCTTTTTGTCACAAGACTTGTTCTTATCAGGTTACTTAACCTCTCTGAACCTGCTCCCCTACCTGAAAAATGGAGGTGATATTTATCTCATAGGTTTAGTACGTGAATTAAGTGAGGTCCTCAAGAAGTTACCTTGCCAGGCTGCTTCATTTTTCAAAACCCAACGAGTGAAAAACTATGGAAGATTAGAAGGTCACTAAATTCTTGACTTACATTTATTGTGTGAAAGGAAAAGAACCCCTCAAGATGGGATATAGTTATAGAACTAGGCATCAGGGCAGTGGTTTTTGTGTATTCTAAAGATATGAATACAGTAGCCCTTGGTCATTTTCGTTTGTTTACTTGATTTTTGGTGGGTTTTTTTTTTTTTTTTTGCTTGTTTACAACGTATGCTGGAAACCAGGCTGTCTCCTAAGCACTAGATATTTGTTAAGGGATAAAAATATAATTAACACATCATCATGCCATTTTGTTTCTCCTAGAACTTGATAGCACTGTGGAACAAGAAAACAGGGTAAATGAAGTGGATGAAGCATTTAACAGTGATTGTAGTGGTAGGCAGGAAATAATTTGTGATGCTATGGATTCTTCACATTAGTTTTTCAGATGCAGTTTGCCCAGAGGACATTTGAGACAGAGCGTGGAGAATGGGTGACCCATCACATCAGAGGGTGTAAAAATGGCTGACCTGTCTGAAGTTAACATCACAGAGAATTTATGGTGATTTGTGTCAATCATATCAGGAACCTCACTCCCCAGCAGCCATAGTTGCCCTGGATTTCCCAGTCTTAGCTTGCAGAGCCTAGAAAACTTTACTTTTAATGATATCTATTAGCATGATTCATCCATTCATTTAACAAGTGTTTTTGAGCACGTACCCTATGCCAGTCATTGCCCTCCTGAACTTGTAATGTGACGGGAAAACAGGCAGGAAGACGCTGTCTCAAGTCTAGCTCAAATAAATAAACATTAAGAAAGTTTCAAATAGATTAAAACCTCCATCACCATAGCCACCAATATCTCATAATAAACAGTAGGGATATTATCAGAGAGGGAGAGACTGAAAGTGCAAATCAGTCTTTCCGTCTAAGTAGGAGATGTTTGCCCTTGGTGGTTTCATACAGTTATCTTTCTTTTCCTTGTGAGTTTTTGGCACCTTGTTTACAGCATGACCCATTAGCTCTGGAAAAGCCCCAGATATATCTGATGGCTCCCAACATGTTAGAACTAAGAATAATTCTCAAATTCTTCCATGTCCAAAAATACTAAGACTAAACATTCCAGCTCAGGTGATGTCAAGTGAACTTTAGTTACAGGGCCTGGAATGTATTACTGAAATATTTATTGACTAAGTGAATAACAAAAGGTTCTGAGATAGAAGAGAATGAAGGAAGTTGATAGACGATAAGGGAACATTTTCAGAGGAACAAAGGGGGAATACAGAGTTAGGCAGGCTGGCTGCCTTCATAAATGGGATGCTCCTCACAGTTCATTCCAATTCTCCCCGAAACTCTCTCTTTCAAAACATCCACGACTGTTAGATAAAAGAGAGCTAACAGTTGGAGGACATTAAAGCTGATTACCAATAGATTGCATTAACATGCAAAGCAATTAGGAACCACTGAAGAGTGCCAACATGATAGGTTGATGCTTTGTGTACCTATCAAATTCTGAATCTGTGAAAGTTAACTCCATCTGCAGCCAGCCTTAGACACTGTGATGCATGGCTTCAAAAATGCTATTTGTCAATACCCTTCACTCTGTGCCATCTTCACATGACAAAACTCCAGGCCTGCACCTGTCCAACCAAACGGCTGCCTCCCACTTGCCTAGTCTGCTATGATTGGCCAAGTGCTATAAGCAGAACAGTTTTCTATTGAAGTCACTGTAAATTGATGACTTCTCATCTCATAGGATGTTTAACACTGCCAAATAATCCTCCTGTCTGTCTACATTTATCTCTAGCTCCCATTTTCCTCAGCTGTTAGTCCAAAATCTCATTTAAGCACCGTCTGCCATTATTTCCCTCATCATTCTTAGGTGACCAGATGGCTTCCTAGTTCACAAATAAGGTCCATGAGAATTCCCTCACTTTCATTTGCCCATCCTGATATCATAGACATCCCCTCCTTTTGTCTTTCTTCATATTGAGGTGCTCCTTGTTCTATCCATGCTAATCCTGCCCCTGGTATCCTCTCCCCTGGTAAATCACTTCATCAATTAGCTCATCTCTCTCTTATATTTTAGCCTTTTCCTGTTTAGTGGTTGTATATAAGGATGTTCAAATCTCTCCCACTTAAAAAAAAAAATAGCCCTATAGTCCTTTCATTATCTTAATGCATATTATAAAAATTTCTTTCCAGAAATATTATGCCATTTTAGGAATGTATTATCTTCACTATAAAAGTGACAATGCTAATTGGCTTAAAATTAGTCAATGCATCCTTATTGAATAAAACATAAATTCTCTAATATAGCATACTAGGTTCCTCATTGTCCATCCCCTTCTCAGCTTTCCTCTTCATCTCCCACCCATCTCCCTTAGGCACCCTGTGAATCACTGAGCTATCTCACCCAACATTCATTATCACCACTCTGCGTTTACAATATGTTCTGCTCTTCCTAGAATATAACCCAGGTTATGAAATAGTGGTCTTGGGCAATTCTCCTCAGAAGGAAACACTGGTTAAAGCAGCAATCTGACTGTAGAAGAGTTTTAAAGTGATCCTATAAACAAAGGTAATTACTAAAACTTTGTAAACAGGTGAGTGATATTGGGTTTCAATGTAGATCAGTCTATGCGACAATAGATGTAAATAGGGCAATGATGCAGAAGGGTAACACCAGTGACGAGTTTGCTAAGGTTGCCCAAGTGAGAGCTGATGGGGGCCTGAAGTAGAGTCATAGCAGTCGAAACATGGCCTCAAAAAGGCCCAAGGAATAATACTACAGAGGTCAGGGTTAAAAGAGGAGAATGCATTGTCACAGACCAAGAGTGTAGAGGGTCCAGAATGAGGATCCATGATCCCAGCATCAAATACCATTGAGGACCAAAAATGGGGCAAGTGAATTTGTTAACTAAGGAACCATTTTTAACCTAAACAGCAACAGCTATAACAGAATAGGAGCAGAAACAAGAATACAGAATTGAAGAGTGAACGGGAGACAGGGAGTGATTTGGTGAGTTACGAGTCCTGTCCAAGAAGTTTCAATAGAAGGGAAGTGAAAGAGACTAAACAAGTCTGGAAGCTCTATAGTGTCAAAGTGTTGGTGAGGGTGAGAAACAGATGTGTATATTTACAGGCTGAAGGGAGTTGAAAGCTTTGTCTTAAAAGATCAGATAGTAAATATTTTAGGCTTAGAGACCACAAGGTCTCTGTTGCAACTATTCCACTCTGCTGCCGTAGCACAAAGCAGCCAGAAACAAAATGTGAACTAAGGGGTGGAGCTGTGTTACCATAAAACTTTATTTACAAAAAAGGGTGGAAGCAGGCCCTCTGGTCGTAGTTTGCTGTCCGCTAAGTGACCCCAGGAAGACAGAGGGGTTGGGATCAAGGACAAAGCTTGGCCCTAAAACAAGAGGAAAAGGGAATAATCATGTACACCTGTCAATAGAGGCTGGCTTAGCATTAAAAATTTGAACACTGGGGCCAGCCCGATGGCACAGTGGTTAAGTTCGCATGTTCCGCTTCTTGGTGGCCCGGGGTTCGCTGGTTCGGATCCCAGGTGCAGCCGTGGCACCGCTTGGCAAAAGCTATGCTGTGGTAGGCATCCCATGTATAAAGTAGAGGAAGATGGGCATGGAAATTAGCTCAGGACCAGAGTTCATCAGAAAAAGAGGAGGATTGGCAGTAGTTAGCTCAGGGCTAATCTTCCTAAAAAAAAAAAAAAAAAAAACTTGAACACTTAGTTAAAATATCAGTTCAATCTTTTAAAATTATAAAGAGATATATCCTAAAAGTGAACCGAGTTATTTCTACAATGGTTCTTTATGAGATTCGAAAGAAAGCAACATTTACTTGTATTGAAACAATTTGGATATTTTGGATTCTCAACCATGATCCATCTAGTATCAACTCTTAGAAACTGAAACCGCCTTGATGATGGCAGCACTGCCTCCCCCATGCCTGCTGCCCGAACTTCGTAGAACACAAACTCATCACTGCCTGCTCGCAAGGGAATGTCTGATTTAAAAGGATCGTAGTATTCTCTTTCAACCCTAGATCTACAGATATCTTCCCTGAAAAGCTGATTGTGGAATCCTGGCTTATTTCCATGACTAAAGCCATGTGATTAAGTTCCTATAGGCTTTAGATAATCACCCAAGCTGTTTGATTCTTATAATCAGGTCAGAGCTTCAATCAATGAAGCTCTTCTAACACTATTGACTGCTTTAAGAATCGAGACAGGATAGCACCTAAAAACAAGACCTGTAGTCATGCTGAGCAAAAGCCCTTAAGACAGTTTTCTTGGCACAGCTTAAACAATATCACAACGAGGGGCTGGCACGATGTGTATGTTCACATACTAATGCATGATGGGCAGGGGCATATCTGTAGGGCAAGGTGGGGCGAGTCTATATGTTATTGATTTTCTAATAATTGCAATAGTCTCACTGAGACAGATACACTAATCGCCATAGTCATAATTAAGCTGTCTGGGCTGCAACAGCTTTTCTGACCCAGTCAAAATTTGCTAGGTGAGTTATTTTGCCGACTTCAATGACGTGAATGGTATTGTTAATTCCTCCTACAAACATGTCTTTCAAGGCACTTTCTTTCTCCTCGGTAAAAACAAAGAAAATGTGAAAACTGGTTGGATAATAGTGTCCTTTGCCCCCCCCCACCCACTCACCCACCCACCCCCCGTCAATAAAGCTGTCTTATTTGGGGCGGAGAAGCAGGGCGGTGGATATTTGGTGGCAAAGATCAGTGATGCTAGAGTTAAAAAAGTGTTCTAGTGCCTGTCAGGGGAGACATTGAAGACTTTAACTCGTCTCTAAGACTGTTCTGCTGAATGGCTCTGGGGAAAAGCTGTAGGCAGCCCTTCTCTGCTGTGGATGGGAGAAAAATAAAAATGGAAGAAAAATGTGTTAGGAAGCAAAGAGGTGAGGGGGTGGGAGGAACAGGCAAACAACATATAAATCTCTAGGTGGTGTTGTGGATTGATAGATAGCACTTCAACCTGAAGCATTTCTCAAAACCCCACACATGCAGTTTCACCAAAGAAATGTAAACCCTTCAGGAATAGAAGAAAAGCAGAAAAAACAGCAAGGAGCCTAATGGTGAAAAAGGAAAGAGAGTTCTTTGGACCAATTTCAGCTGGTCAAAATGACATTACAGAAAAGCCCAGGAGCTCTTGAATTCCCACAAGGTCCAGGTAAAGTCTCATCCTTCCGGCACTTTGTTTGGTTTGTTGAAAAGTTGAGTCACAGCCCTGCTGGGAATAGAATCTGTCCCAGAAAACAACACAATAACAAATGTTATCGCCAGTCCACTAAATCACATGCCAGGAAAACCTTGACTTACTCTGAAGTTGTATTTCCTCAGTGCTCGGAATCTGAACCTGGCTCCAAGCATCCATGTGATGGTGAGTGATCTCCCTAAAATCCTCTGCAGAGGCAGGAAGCCATGAAGCCCTTGAAGCATTTTAAAAGTTCACGTTCCACTGGGATGAGATACCAAAATCACAGCTCAAAATGAAAACCTCCACTGGAACCAAAATAACTTGTTCATTCCCACCTACAAAACTTCATATGGCATCTCTGGATGCCACTCCATGATTTTTCTATAACTAATAGCTTGCATTCCTAAGCCACTTATATTTTACCCAAGTGATTTTACATAGCATCACATTTATACACTTTTTCTCTTTCAAGAGTTGCTATGCTTATGTGTGATCTATATTTTGCAGGCTATTCAAGCACATAACCACAAAACAAAATGTTTTTAATTCTCTCCTACTATTCTTTGAGAAATCAAGCATCCTGCAAATGCATGAGAAAATGTTCTAGGAATCAGTATAGAATGTTTTCACGTGTAAACCAAGAATTCATTCATTCTCTTGGCCACCACCATTTTCCTGTCCTCCAGCTTTAGGTCTCTATTGTTTATGTCTTGTGTAGCCAACATCAAAGTGGTAGCCATGCTGCCTCAGTTCTCCAAAAGTATGACCACCATCACTGCTGACCGTGACCTCCATCGCTGCTGATCATGACCTCCATCACCGCCTACTTCAGCCATAGGCACTGTTCTTTCAGTTGCTCTTGCCAGCATCAGAAATGATGCAGAAGTCCATGCCATAATTATGCCTAATATTAGAGCCCCTCCACTAACTCCACCACCGCTGTCCCCCATGCTACAGATGCTGGTGTAACTGCTGTCAAGGCAGCAACCATTGCAGGCAATACTGCTGCCAATGCTGGGATTATGACTACTGTCCTTCTGAGGTCCAACGTTGATCTTGTCATGGCTCTGGTGATAGCACCAATGAAAAGTTTCTTTTGAACCTCGAACTGTCTCCTATTGTCTCTCTGTTATGGTAGACCCAAGGCAAGTTTCCTTAGTGGTGGACTGATAGTTGGCTCCAACACCAACCTAGTTGCTCCAGCAAAAACTCTAGGACACATCCTTGAGAACACTTTCCCTCACCCCACATCCAAAACATCGTTAAGGTTACTAACTACTTCCAAGTCATATCCAGAATCCAACTACTTCCCTCCATTTCTGTCCCTACAACTCTGATTCAAGTCATGATCACCTGTAGTCTAAACTTTGAAATAACCTCTGAACTGATCTCCCTGCTTCCATTCTTGCCTTCCTCCAATCTGTTCTTCGCATGTCAGCTAGAGAGCAAATTTCATAAATATAACTCAGACCATATCACCCCCTTGCTTAGAGCCCATCAATGTTTCCCTGCCTTACTCTAGCTTCTGAAGCTCTGTGTTACGTGCCCCAGCTAACCTCTCCACCTTCACACCATTCTTGACTTCACCAATGTGTCTTCAGCCACTTTGGCCTTCTCTCTGTTCCCCAAATACACCAAGCTCTTTCATCCTGAGAGTCTTTGCACTAGCTATTTCTTTTTGCTTAAAATGCTTCCCCCAATATTTGTGTGGCTCACTTTACCTCAGAGAACTGTTCCCTGATCAGCCAATCCAAAGAAGCTTCCCCATCATTGTCTTTTTATTGGATTTTAATTCACCGAAAAGCACTTATCACTCTATTTTTCTTGCTTATCCAATTGTTTATTTGGTTGATGTTTGTGTAAATTGATGTCACATAAATATGTTATGAAACAAAATCATCAACCACAAAGTCTATAGGAGCATCTAAAGAGTCTACTTCGGAGAAAAACTACCCTGATTCCCCAAAAGGTCACAAACCAGTAGCTAAAATGTCCAGTCCCAGAGAATATGAAAATTTAGCAGTTCAATCATTGGAGAGGATGTAGAGAAAAGGGAAGCCCTACACTTCTGGTGGGAAAGCAAACTGGTACAGCCACTATGGAACATAGTAGAGAGATTTCTCAAAAAATTAAAAATAGACATACCATATGATCCAGCTATTCTACTACTGGGCATTTATCCAAAGAACATGAAAATGTGAATGCATAAAGAGCTATGCATCCCTATGTTCATCACAGCATTATTTACAATAGCCAAGACATGGAAGCAACCCAAGTGCCCATCAACAGATAAATGGATAAAGAAGATGTGGCATATAGATATAATGTGTGCATATAGATACAATGGAATACTACTCAGCCATATAAAAAGACAAAATCATCCCATTTGCAACAATATGGATGGACCTTGAGGATATCGTGCTAAGTGAAATAAGTCAGACAGAGAAAGACAAATACCATATGATTTCACTCATATGTGGAAGATAAACAAACACATAGGAAAGGAGAACAGATTGGTAGTTACCAGAGGGGAAGAATGTAGGGGGAGGGCAAAAGAGGTACATATACATGGTGACAGATAAAAACTAGACTCTTGGAGGTGAACCCAATGCAGTCTATAGAGAAACTGAAATATAATAATGTACATCTGATACTTACACAATACACATATTATAAGCCAATATGATCTCAATAAGAAAATTTTTAAAAATGTCTCTGACCAACTTAAACCAGCTGCAGGCAGGAATTCCACAGCAGGAAAGGGAGGCCTGGGCAGGCTCTGTCTTTGCTCATTAGTTCCTCATCCCCCATTACCGTTCCTTCCTCTCTCTCCTTCTAGCTACAACTTCCAGCCCTTTCCTTGGTTGAGTAAGAGAGGAGAGAAATAAAATGGGGAAAATTTTCCAAGACTGGCACCAGTGTCATCTGGCATTGGCTTCCTCTGGCCCTGGCAGATATTTTAAGTTCTCTCTTTCTCTCCTGGGCACATCTAGGAAGTTTTCAAAACCACAACCACCCCCATCTATGGAAATCTCTCCCCTGAAGTTCCCTGACATAAATATTCACCCTCCCTCTGAATACCACTGAGGCCCCTTTGGCCCCGAGTCTTAAGCACTAGACCTTCAATCAGATTCTTTCGATCGGGGTGTCATGATTCCCCCGGAGGTCCTTAACACTCCCCTAGATGGGTCAGTCTCTAGGGGGCCATTTGGGACTCAAGCAGTTCTATACCACTTGCTCTCTCTCTCCTTTTTACACTGGATGACGGTAGTTATGGTTCTTACCACCTTCTTTAAAATCCTATGTAGGGGGTCTAGCACCTCCCTTTGAAATGTGAGAGTACTTGAAACATCTGATCATGGGCTCAGCCAAAGATAGTTTACATATTTTTTCACTCTTATCAAAATATGCAGATTCTATTAGTCAGTCTTTCTATGAAACATTTTCCAATAGTATTAGTATGTCACTCTTCTTAGTATTGGTTTAGGCTTTGAAAAGAATAGGGAATATGTAAATAGTCTAGAATATGCAGTCCAGCCTTTTGAACAGTCACGCACATGGCAAGTCTAAATTAATGAGGTTGCAGAAAAAAATGTTGATTTGCTTCATTTGGCAATGAACGTAGTCCATGAGTCCATGAAAAAGAATATATTTTTTATAAATATTTCAACATTCTTATTTTTAAGGTTTATAATATACCCCAATGGAGCGGAGAGTTGATATCAGCATCCAGATAAAAGTGAAGAATGAACTGTTAAAGATACTCAATCCCCCATTTTCATAGACCCTGGTTTGCTTGTTGATGCCATTTGTGATAACATGCAGACCTCACAAGTCTCATTTGGAGAGGGACTCTGCAAATTCCCAAATACTCACCTCCAGAGGAATTCAGGTTCCCCAGTAAAAATCCCTTATTAACCCCCACCACTTCTGAGAGTTGGCCAGGGAAACATTAAACTTTTAGTGCCAGAATTAATGCTAGATTACAGTCACACGGGGATTTCCCTCCTGATTTATGATGCCATGTAGCACAGTAAAAGAAAATCTTCCCTCCTCTTGAGTCAGTTGAAAACTTCTAATTCTCTTTTACTCATGACACATCTTTCTGGGATGGGGAAGGCAGTGAAAGCAAAGCAAAAAAAACCAAAAGGCATCTGACAATGCCTTTGATGTAAATCCCAGGTATTCTCTTTCTTCTCCAAATCAGCCTAGATTATCATTATGAAGAAAAGTCAGAATTGCACATAAAACAAAAACCCTAGCAGAGAGAAACTAGCTCACATCCTCTGACAAATTAGAACAAAGCCATGAAGGTCTTCTGCCTCCCACACAAGGAAGAGAAAATCCGAAAGAAATTGTATCTAGTATTTTTAAAACACCCCGGTAGAACTTAAATTAATGAAAGTTTAAAAATAATCCTTCATCGTAGATGGAATGGCTTCTTTACTTATAGCTATGTGGTCTTGAACCTATTTCCCCGGATGTGAAGTAGAACAGTATTATTTACTACTTACAAATGATTTAAAGTTTGAATGATTCACGATATAATGATTTGAGATTAGGTTTTAGAGGACACATGACTTTAATAGGCCAGAAAAATTTATTTTTTTGGCAGGAGATTTTTTTTAACCCGCCTTCAAACTGGGTTTTACTCATCCTTCTAGTTCAGAGACTCTTCATGAACATGTCTTATTTAGAATAGTAACCCAAAGGAGATTCTATAGCCTCATTTCACAATTCCTATCGTTGTTCTTTATCTGCAGCATCACTTCTTTATAAACACCTATATAGACATCTATATATTAGACCTTAGAAGCTATAAGATCCTATTTACTTGGTTGACTCCATCTCCCATCTCAAGAAAATGACCCAAGAACATAACATGCATAGCACCGCTTGCTTATGGCAACCTTATTTATGTGATCATTTTTATATAAAACACCAATGTTGTCTCTCACGGGTAAAATGAAAGACATTTGTTTTTTGTGTCTAATACCCTTTTTAGAATAAAATAAGAGGAAAAAGAAAATCAATGCTTCAGACTAATTTGCTAAATAACTTTTAGCTGTCTAGGAGAAACAGCCCGGAGGCCAACCCCTTCACCTGGCGCGTTCAGAATCTCATTGCAAATGACTGTGCCTGCGAATCAGAATCTGGCTGCTGAGCACGATCCAGTCTGCAGGCTGTGGAGCTCTGAAGAGACCGGCTACAAAGGCATTGATTAGGAAGAAGTTTCTGGAGGACAGTTAAGCCTTTGCCATGTTGTTAATAAGCCTTTTCCTATGGAGTGACTAGAGAGCATGCAAGAATGCCTGCAAGCCCCAATAAGTTGTCAAACATTAAGGCCACATGGGTAAATTCACCCTGTTTACCTTGCTTGATATAAAGCCTGAGGAGGGCCAGGCAACAGCCATAAATTCAAATAAGCTTTTAAAGCCGTCTCCATTGATCACTACATAAAAAGACACAGAGCAATTGTATAATCACCCCACACAGGTAACTAAATATATTGCCCTTTCCAAATTCACTGATGTAAAACACGGAGCTTTTTCTCCCCAGCTAATGTTTGAGAGCAGCTTTATATTGCTTTCTTGTGAACTTAATACCCAGCAAATAAATGATAGTTCTGGAAGCAGCTCCTTGGGTCAGATAGTAACATGTATACAATGAAATCTGCTTATGGAGAAATAACTATTACAAGTGAAGTGGAATTAAAGCCTTGGTTGCACTTCAGTCTCAAACGTAATTAAATTTTTCTATGAAGGTCAAAGAAAACAAGATTTTCTCCTAAATTGCTTGTCCTCATGTCATATTAAAATATATAAACTTGACTCATAAGGTGACACAAACTGGGGCAATGAATGACACATAGAATATTTGTGAATTCACAAACTGTTAATTAACTCCTGAACCTACACACAAACAAGGGCCAATGTGGTAATGAGAAACAGAAATTACCATCATATCTAACTGGGAAAGTAAGTAGATGCTAGGTACCAATAGTACTTTCCTAGCGTGAATATTGTATGTGACAACATGGGGCCAACGTAAAGTTGAAGTCAGAATTTAAACTCTGGATTTTATCCTTTGCTCTACAGTCATGTGCACAACTTCTATAACCACAAGAACAATACTATTATTCCATTCTTTCACTGAGATAATGTAAAAGGGGAAAAAAATAATTCCAAACTCAATGACATTTCCAAATGATTACATTTTGTCATATGACTGGCAACAGAGAAATAGGCATCCCCAGAAATCTGATCAGCTTTAACAGCTTTCTTTTGTTTCAGTTTCTCCATCTTTTCAGTGAGTAGGGGCTTCACAATGGTTGCCGTTCAGTCTTGACTACTGTAGCTGCCCCTGACGCAGGAAGGGTTAATAATCACTGGAAAAGGCTTGCCAACAAACTGCGACCGGGAGGTGAGAAGGCCGGTCAGCCAATGATGGGTAAGACCTCCAGGGAGAGGCAACCTAAGCCAGGCATCGGTCGCCCGGGGGCACAGATGGAGACACGATATCGATATCGGGAGCAGGAGGAGACGTTGCCTAGGAGGCCTTGCCTGCTCTGAGATAAAAATATACGAGCACAGCAAAAACATGGTAATACCAAAACAGAGGCCGAGGGAGGGCTCCTTGAGAAATCACTAAGAATTCTTGGCATTTGCTGATTACTTCATCCAGAACACCTGTGTATGTTTAACAGATGTAAGCTATGTACATATTGAAACGCTGGTTATAATAAACTCAGAGTGGCCATCAGCCCTCTCCACATCTATCCTGATGTGTACATTGGATTGCGACACCGACAACTATATTATTCATGTCTAATATAAGGTATAAGTATAGGAGTTTAGTCCTTCTATCTTAGCATATTTTAAATGAATAACATTTTATTTCTAAGATATATAGCCAGTTGCTAAAGAATTCTGAATATACTTGCATAAAAGTCATAAATGAACTTTTAATAATCTGATACTTTCATAGTAGACTAAGACGTCAAAGACTGTTCTTCCCCTGCTACCTTGAAAGACATACATGGTGGATTCAGTTTGATTTTTATAGACATTAGATACACATTCAATAGTCTTTCCCACAAGCAGAAGCATAGTGTGTGACTAGCCAGAAGGGGTAGAATTACGGGCTGAGATTGGCTTGCAGGGGCTGGTGAGAACCAAAACACTGGGTGACGTGAGCCTTGCTACCCACAGTGTGATCCCAGAACCAGTCGCATCAGCTGCTCCTGGGAACTTGTTTGAAACGCGGAATCTCAGGCTCTGCCGCAGATCTGCTGAATCAGAATCTGCATTTTAACAACATCGCAGGGTGATTTGTGCGCCTAAGGTTTGAGAAGCCCTGGACTAGAGCTGGGAGAACTCAGTGCTGTGAATTCAGTTCAGGAGCCAGTAGCGAATAGAGAAGGGAAAGAACCAAAGTCAAGGGCAGGGAGACCAGATATAAAAACAAACCAAAGACCAAAGAGGCATGAGTGAGGTCAGAAACAGGAGCCTAGAATAAGGGTCTAAAACAGGATGAGGACCAGATTAAAGAAGATTGGGATGGAGTTTGGTATAAATTTCAGGTGGACAATTTATATAATGCCAATAAAATTCCAAGATTATTGCTCAGGGTGGATAACCTAACCTGTAACTTAAACTATAAAATCAGTAGAGCTGACTTACAATGGATGATAACTACAACTTGTTACCGTCTATGTCCCCAAGAACCCCATCCTTTATCACTTTGGGATCCCTAAACAGAAACAGGTTGGTTTTTCACTGAACCTTCATAATTTCCTACTAATTTAACACAATATTTATTTAAAAATTAATCTTCTGTGTTAACAAAGTTAGACTGTGCAAGAAAGAATATTTTTGACCATGAGACTTTCGGTTTATGCAAAGCCTCCTGAGTTGGCCAGCTCATGGGCAATTTAATCTAGTGAGCAACACAAGAAATACCAGATGTGAGACCTACAAGGATAGTCATCGACTTAAATTCTCACAGTCCTATGAGTTAAATCTTTTACACCTGAAGAAGTTATGAAAAAATAATAACAATTTTTTTAAGTCTGATAGAACTAAGACAGTGTCCAAAGCTTGTGTTCTTAGCCACTAGACTGCACAAAAATAAAGGCAAGATAAAAATAGCCTGCTTGTCAATTTAGATATCTCCCGTGTGTCACACAATGTAGGAAAAGCAGTTATTTCTAAAGTCACCAGAAAGCTCACAATAGTGGACATTGTGCCTGTAACATAATGAAGAACCTCAGTAGATTTCTAAATTTCATCTGCAGAACTTTATATCTCCTGAGGAGCCAATGAGATGCTAAAATCTTTTTGAAACTTGGAAAACCTGTATCCATGTGCATATGCACGTATAAAATGGCATCATTGCTAATACACGAGATCCAAAGTTCTGTTTACCGTGCTTCACATTCTATCCATAGGACTGCTTATCACAGTGCCTGACATAGAGCAGAACAGCAGGCTCTCACTAACTCTTTATTGAGTAATTAGGACTACGATTATGATTGTTAACACTGAAAGCTGAACTCAGAGACTCCTACCAAAGATGTTAACTTTCGTGTTTGCTGTGAATTTTTCTTAGATCAAGATGTTAACTCCTGGTTGTGAAAATATCAAAGAATTTTGCTATTTCTTCACATCAAAAATAATGGCCATAAACACATGAAAACTGCAGGCTCACCCAAAAGATGAATACCAAATTCAAGAAAGAGCTGGCAGCCAAATTTGTCCATATTTGGGGAGTAATATAGAATTGAAATTCTCCCCCAAGGAGAAATTCGATACAGCTTGTAAGCTATTACAGGAAATTGCTGCCGTAGCATCTCCGATTACAGATTAAGTATCCATCATTTAGCAAGACAGAAATGACGCCAAACTTACACTAATATATCAAATGATGTAAATTCTATTTTAGATATGTTTAGGCATTTTAGCTTGATTCTCTAATCCTTGTCAAAAAAAATGAATATTTCATGTCTCAAAATTAATATAAATAAATCCATCCCCAGTACTTAGATGTCCTAGCTCCATTAACTATTATTTGCATGCTATTATAGTCTCATGGTCTACAACCCTGAGGGACAACGTCAAATTGAAAGAAAACAAGCTGATATCACACAGCTTGAGAAAATCACTTCCGCTGAGTCCGAAAGTCAGAAGAAATTTAGTTCAGTTTCCCAAACAACACAGGAAACTCTGATGTTCTGAATGATCACAAAGAATCATTTATTGTAAGCATCATAATCAAAAAAGGAAATTCAGTTATGTGCAGTATATTCTACTAAGTTAGTCAAGTGGATGCAAATGCTGTTTTTTTATTTCCATCAACATAAAGAGATTATAAGCTTGAGCACCACTTAATCAAAAAATTCAATGAACCCAAAACTCCTAGTCTCTAAGAATTTTGTTAAGCTTTTGTCAAAAGTCAGAGATAATACAAAAAAGAAGAAAATTAAATAAAATGGCTCAATAACCTTGCAACAATTATACCATACCATACTAGTAAAGGTTTTTTAACTAAATTACCAAAATCTATTTTAAGAACTTAGTTTTTGCCCAAGATCAGAATGTTTTTTGACCTTCTAAATGTCAATTGCTTATCTTGAAGGACACAGAGTCACTTCCGCCTTAAAGAGAAAATGCTAAGATATTTCTAGATAGAGTTGCACAATTTTACCAATGGTCTAATGTGGTTGGCTTCCAAAGTTGATTAGGATAGAGTTCCTCATACAAGTTTTAGCTTATAATCTCATTTCTTCAAGATGTTTTTGCTACCCCATATTCCAACTGCTTTTCTTCAAAAGCTGTGGTAAGATTTCAAAACTTAAGTGAGGAAAATATACCCTCTTTACTAATTAAAATGAAACACACTAGACCCTTGCCATTTATGTCAGATATTTCCTGGAACTTTTCACAATCTTCAAACTTTAAAATATCACTATAGAGAATCAAAACTCTGCATAGAAAGCAGTATAGTTGAGGGCTGGGTTGTCAGCTGGGTTTAATCACTGACTCGCAGCTGACTTTTCCCAATCACCATACCAATCTCAAAGAGTTCATGAGTCAAGTTCATGCCTCAGCAAAATCACAAATTATTTTCTGTCATGGATCTTCAGTTTAATTATGAGGAAATAAAACCAAAAATTTTACCATGCAGATTTCAAAATTATAGAATTCATAGGATACTCTCCAAAGGGAAAATAACAAATGTAAATTCAGGGACCAACTACTCTCTCCAAAGCCATTGGGTAGGTATTAAAAGGATGTCAACAAATCTGTCTAGAGTTTTTAATACAATACCCTAAAAAAAAGAAAGCCAAAACTACAGATCTAGGTAGCTAACAAGTTCTATTAGCAAGTTAAACAGTAGAGTTTATTTCAGTTTAGGGGAGAAAAAGCAATTATCACCTCAAGGAGAATATTTTTCTAGGGAACAGGAATTCAAAAATTCTCACTCAAGAGGGGACTAAACTGATACTCACTCTAAAATTCCTAGCAACATAAATACATTCTCCTGTTTATATGAAGCCTTTGTCATGAGCACTCATTTTAATAAGATATAAATAATAAGCTAAGGGTTTTGAAGACATCTATTTCTGGTAACAGTAGGTAATTTGAGCCAACTCTCCAGCTGAGAACAGCTAAAGAAGCTGGACAAAATAAGTTTTTTAAAGCTGCTTGAAAGCATTCAAGACAATAAAAAATTCTAAAACACAAATGAGGGAAATACAGAGACCCAGGCAGGTCAGTCCTCCTTTGGGGGCTAATTTCACCCTGAGAGCCTTGACTGATTGTGGAGTGAGTGGCTGAGAGACTAAGAGGTTGAGCAAAGCTCTGGATGGTCTCATGGGAGTAGGGAGACAGTGATTGAAGTCCAGGATTCACCATGTGGAAGGTCCTTGGTAAACCCACTTCTTAAGATTGGGACTCTCAAGGGCTAGAACCTACTAATAAATGTGAATTGGAAATGGAAATGGATCTCACAGGAACTGCAGCCTAACTTTGAATCTTATTACTCCCTGAAATTGTATTAAGGTGATCTGAGAGCAAGCGGCTCTAGCTTCCGGAGTGCTGGATCTCTAGGAAGAAATAAATATAAATTCTCTCAAAACGAAAAATGACATCACTCTAAGTATTGAATTATTTATCATACAATATTACAAACATAATGTCAGGCTCAAAATAGAAAATTATCTTGGACATGTGAAGACATGAGGACATGATTGAAAAGCAATAGCAATACAAGAGAAGAGAAACACACTTTTAAAGTCGACAGATTAAGGTTATCCTCCACAAGCTTTAAAATGAATGTTCTTACTCTACAGTAAGAGATAAAACACAAGACTAGAAATTTCAGCAGACAGCTGAAAATCATAAAAATTGACCAAGTGGAAATTCTAGACAGTACATAATACAATAAAATAGCCAAAATGAAGAACTCAGTGGATCATTCTCCCAGCAGATTAGAGACAGCTGAAGAAAGAATCAGTGAACTGAAATATAAGCCAAATAATACACTCAAAATGCTGCATAAGGAGACAAGACAGAAAATACGAAAAAGAAGATAAAAGACAGTGAAAAGATTTTCTATGCTTCCAACTAAAGTTCAAGAAAAAACCACATGAAAGAATGAGCCAAAGCAATAGTTTAAGAGATAACATCTAGTATATCCCATTACTGATGAAAGACTTTAAATCACAGAATTAAGCTGGAAATGAATATTAATAGAATAACTAGGCTGTCTCCAAATATTTGGAAATTACAAATTACACTTGTACTTATAAATAACCTATAAGTCAAATATAAAACACAATAAAATTAGAAAATATTTAAAGTGACAAATAATGAAAATATGACATATAAAAACTTGTATGCTACAGCTAAAGCAATACTTAGAAAGTAATTTATAACATTACGTGCATAAACTAGTAAAAATAAAGGATGAAAATTAAGGATCTAAACTTAAATTTCAAGAAGTCAGATAAAGAACATAAAGTTAAAACCAACAGTGGAAGGAAGAAAATACTAATGAGAAGAATAAGTTATTAAAATAAAAAGATGAATAAAATTAATAAACCCCTAGTGAAACTGATTGGGAAAAATAAAGAGAATACTCAAATAAATATTAATAGAATTGGAAAGAGAACACCATCATAATTTTTGGAGGCAATAAAATGAAAAAATATTACATTATGTCAATATATTAAACTCTTTAGATGAATAGGCAAATGTTTTAAAAGTTAAATTTATCAAAGTGGCATTTAAAAGAAAACCTGAATAGTTCTACAACTATAAAAGAAATTGAATATACACTCAAATATCTTCCAATAAAGAAAACCACCGTTGATGACATCCTCAGTGAATTCAACCAAATATTCAAGGAAAACTAATGCCAAACACTGTACGAACACTTCCAGAATATGAGAAACAGAAGAATCACTTGAAAGCTCAATTTCTGAAGCAAACATCAGTGACAACAAACCTCACAAAGACATGAATATAAGAGATTATATCTTCAACAAAATATAAGCAAAATAAGTCCAGCAATATATAAAATTTGAATGTATTACAGGAATGTAAAGTTCTTTAACACTCTAAAATCAATGTATTTCATGCAATTAACAGAATAATAAAGTTAATACAGTCATTTCAGGGAATGCCAAATGGCTTTTGATAAAACTTAATATCTATTTTTCATAAAAACTGCATACAGTAACAGATGGAAACTCCCTTAATATTATAAAGAGTATTTTCAAAATTATAAGAACAAATATCATACTTAATGTGAAATGTTGAATTCTTCCATTTTGAGATCAATAAAGAAATAGTGTTCATGCTATCATCACTTAAATTTAACATGGTATTAGAACTCTTAGCCAGGACAGTAGGATAAGAAAAAGAAATATTGTATTTATAAAGACAGAAGTAAAACTATCATTATTTACATAAAATCTAAATATCTATAAATAAATTATTAAAATTGATAAGTGAGTCTAGCAAATCAATTGCATTTGTTATTTCAATATTAACAAAACATAAAATATTAAAGATAAAATTTTCAATAACATCCAAAGTATTAAATGCCTAGGTAGTAAATATAACAGATGCGTAAAACTTCTACACAGAAAATGATAAAACATTATTGAGAGAAATTAAGGAAAACCTAGATAAGGGGATATGCCATGTTTATGGATTGGAAAATGATTGTTCTCCTCAAATTGATCCACAGATCAATGCAATATCTATCAAAATCTCAACAAATTTCTTTTTTGTATGTTGATTTTGACACACTGAATTTAAAATTTAAGTAGAAATGTCAGGAGAATCAAGACACTCCTGGAGAAAAAGAACAATAAGAGAAGGCTTGATCTACTGGATATCAAGATTAACCACAGATTTCAGTTAGTTAAGATAGATGATGTTGGTCAAGAATACACAATTTTACCACTGACAATAGAGGGCCAGTAACACATACTTATCTATTTACAATTGATTTATAATAAAGTAGCTCCGTAAACAGTGAGCATAGATTTAGGCAATGCTGGGCCAGTTGGATATCTATACCAAAAAAAAGGTGACCCCCTACTACACATTTGACAAAAAAATCAACTATGAGTACATTATAAATTTAAATTAAAATGCTGAAACAATATAACTTGTAATCATAGTATAGAAGAATGTATTCGTGGCCTCAGGGTAGAGAAAGACAAAAAAGCACCAATCATAAAGAAAAATATTGATAAATTTGAACATTTGTTCATCAAAAGATGTATTAAATGAAAGAAAAGGCAAGTCATAGAGTAGGGGAATACATTTGAGATACATTAAGCAACCAACAGTTCATATCTAGAAGAATCAAAAACTCCTAAATCAATAAGAAAAAGACATTCAAGAGAAAATGTGCAGGAGATTTTAATAGACACTTCAGGAACCAAATGGCTAATAAGTTTATGAAATGCTGTTCAACTTCAATAGGAACCAGGGAAGTGCAAATTAAAACCCCGGTGAGACAATTCTACACATCTGTTGGATGGCTAAAATTAAAATACCAACTATACCACATGGGCCAAGCATGTCTACTCATACACTGCTCCTGGGAGTGTAAATTGGTATAACTACTGTATTAGTTTTCTTTGCTGCATAACAAATTACCCCAAACTCAACTGCTTAAAGCAGCACACAGTTATCACAGTTTCTGTAGGTCAGATTATCTCACAGTTTCTGTAGATCTGATGCAGTTTTGCTGAGTTCTCTGCTCAGAATCTCAGAAGGCTGTCACTAAGTTGTCAGCCAGGCTGCATTTTTATCAGGAGTCCTGACTGGGGAAGAATCTTCCAAATCATTCGGGTTGTAGGCAGAATTCATTTCCTTATACACTGAGGTCCACATTTTCTGGCTGGTTGTCAGCTAGGGACCACTCTCAGCTCGTAGGCACTACCCAGAGTTCCTTGCCACATGTTCTCTCTATAGGCCTTCTCAAAACATGGCGGCATATTTCGCCAAGACTAGCAAGGGAGTCTCTTGCTCCAGTCTGTCCACACAGAGTTTTATATAAGACAACGCAGCCATGACAGTGACATCCTATTACCTTTTCTATATAACATAATCTACTCAAGGAAATGCCATTTGCCATACTCCATTGATTAAAAGCAAGTCATAGATTCTGCTCACACTCAAGGGAAGAAGATTACACAAAGCCATGGACACCAGGAAGTGGAATATATTAGGAGTTCCCCTAGAGCCTGTCCACTAAACTATTTTGGAAAATACATTGATGATACCCACAAAAGCTGAACCCAAACCCTTTGACCCAGCAATTCTATTCTTGGATATAAAAAAAACATAAGCGCATACAAAAGACATATGCAAGGATATTCATACTCAAAAACAGGAAATAATCCAAAGATCCATCAAGTAGAATAGATGAATAGATTGGTATAGTCACATAAATTCTACACAACGAAAATGAACAAAACAACATAGATAAATCTCACAAACTTTTCATATTGAGATGAACCAGACACAAAAGAAAACATATTATATGGCTCTGTTTTTGAGAAGTTAAAAGTAAAGAAAAATGCAGGCTTGGGAGTAAAACAATAAAAGCAAGAAAGGGATTAGTACAAAAATCAAGAAAATGGCCACCATCGGGCAGGTTAATGATTGAGAGTGGGTCTCAGGAGACCCCTGGAGCTTTGTCTATATGCTATATTTTGAACCACTTGGTGTTTACTCAAGTGTTTTCTTTATTCTAGAACATTGAGCTGTGCATCCTTGGTTTGGGCAATTTTCTGGATATATGTATGCTTCATTTCACAAGTTTAAAAAAGCTTGAAAGGACCATATTACAGTGCAAGTATTTTCTAATTCCCAAAACTTGAAGATAAACTCCATTAGAACAGTACTTTTCCATTTTCACCACTACAATATTCTCTGCGCCTAAAACAGTTACAAAAAATACTGTTGAATAAGTGAATGAATCAAAGAATAAATCAATCCAATATCTGTGTTCTAGCTTGATCTACCATTTTCTAGGTTTGCCACATTGAGCAAGATTCCCCACTTTGTGTATCTCATCTTCATTTGCAAAATTAGCAAGTATCTACTCTATAAATTTTACCAGGCTGTGGAGGGGTTTAAATGAAACAAATCTTACGCAACAACTTTTATAAAGGAAAAAATAAATTATTTTTAACAGAAGGATTCACATACAACACCTCCATTATTCAGAATGGTTGAAGAATGAAGAAAATCTTCCTTGCTTAATACTATACTTTATAACTGAGTGATGTTCTCAAATAGATTAGGTGTTTTCCTGCCTTGTAGGAGACCATGCTGCATAGAATTTTCTTATGATCAAAAACAGCGAAGTGCCTTGGCTATTATATTAATTTTCTATTGCTGCATAACAAATTACCATACACTTGCAGCATAAAATAACACACCAGCTCCCAGTTCTGTAGGTCAGAAGTCTGGCGTGGCATGGCTGGTTCTCTGCTTAGGGCTCACAGGTTGTAATCAAGATGTCAGTCAGGCTGAGTTTTCATCTGGAGGTTTTGAGGAAAAATCTGTTTTCAAGCTATTCTCTTTGTAGGCAGAATTTAATCCCTTGCTTTTGTAGGACTAAGGTCTCCATTTCCTTACTGGCTATTTGTGGGGGCTGCTTTCAGCTCCTGGAGGCTGCCCACATTCCTTGCCATGTGATCCTCTCCATCTTCAAATCAGCAATGGGGCATCAAATTCTTCTCATGCTTCAAACCTCTGACTACCTCTTTTTCTGCCACTAGCTATGAAAACTCTGCTTTTAAATGGCTCATGTGATTAGATCAGGCCACTGGATAAATCTCATCTTAACATCAACTGTGGCATGTAACATAACATAACCGTAGGAGTAAAATCCCTCATATTCCCCATCCCAGGGGTTTTACGCAAGGCATGAACACCAGTAGAGTGGAAATCTTAGAGGACATCTTGGAATCTTGCATGCCACAGGTGTTCTCATCAATGATTAGGTCACATTAACTAAAGAAACTGAAAGATGGACTGAGTGCTTTCGAAGTTGTTTAATAAACACTCCACTTAAAAAGCAAACCATTGATACCAACTTAATTTCTTGTCCTTTTGGTAGCTCTGCTACAGTGATTTTCATACTTACGGATTACAACCTATTAGTGGGTCATAAAATCAGTTTAGTGGGTTGCAACCAACTTATTTTTGAATTGAAATAATAAAACAGAAGAAAAAGGAAATACAATGGAGCAACTTAGTGTGACCTTGAACGTGATCAAGAGTTCATCTGAAATCTGGAAATCAATCCAAAAACGTCTCAGGTGGGAGAAAACTCTTTATAATCATGTTGTTTTCAGTTATAACATATATGCATGCATCCAAGGAGATATACATAGTAGTCAGAAAGCTTTGAACGCCACCATTCTAGATTATAGAGAACTCTATCATTGACGTGCAATCAATGCTTTTTCTCTATTCAATAAGTAGTATCCTTAGGGTCAAGTTTAACATCATTTGCACTATTCTGGAAAATACACTCAAGAGTCCTAAAATTCTGTGGTTCTGTAGCATTCATTTCTCCTAGAAAAATAAAATAAGTGATTTCTTATTCATTATTACACAACTTTTGCACTCTCAGTGTTCATCTCCTTTTGCATCAGCCAGGAGAATCTTCAAGACCCACCCGTATCTGGGACTCTTTAAATGCATTGAGTTTAACTTATCTTTAAATTACTGTAATCAGTATACGTTTGCATATAATTTCTTCATTTTCTGAAGGACATTTGTCATTAGTGGTAGGTCCTTTGGATCCAAGTGTTCCCACTGGCCTGTCTGTCAATAGAAATCTGAGTACCAGCCTAATTCCTCACACGATCGCAGCCAAGGTAATTCACCTGACAGTTACTGAGTGCTTCCGCATATATCAACGTGGGGCTCAGCGCTGGAGATTCAAAGATAAATAAAACTAGCCCCTGTGCTGAAAGTATTTATATATTTCCAACCTTGGAATATACTGTCAATGTTCTTTTTATTTATTTTTTTAAATTTCTTCTCCTTATTCAAACTGTTTGCTTTCCTCTCAAAGCTACTTGTGTTTCACTGAATATACTGTCTTCTACTTTATTCCCCTGTAGGGTAAATTTGTGTTTTAAGCAAATGATCAAGATATTTTCATTCACCAAATTCTCCCAATCTGTGTTATGTGCACTTGTAGTACAGATTGTAAAAATTAATGAACATCACCATTATTTTCCAAAATACTAGCAAGTAACTGACCAGTTTTTTGTATGTCACAAAAAGGAAGAGCAACCAGCACTCTCTCCACATCCATCAGAAAAGGGTTGTGGTGGTCAATGTCTGGCTAAACAGTATATTAAAGATTCAATTAAAAAATAAAAATAATGTATGACAGGGAATAAGTTGGAACCCATTTAATAGTCACCACCGTAACTGGAATTATAATACAGATATGTCTAACCCCAACATATTCCATTCATTGAATCAGGGTAGCAAGTTGGGGTTTTGCCACTTGGTAAGTCAAAGAAAAATAAAGACTGCTAGGAGAGTTTTACTCCCCTTAGAGCAGGTTGCCTAAGGGGTTCACACTTCCACCCACTGAAATTTAATCATTAATGCAACACATTGCCAGAGAGATGGAAGATGGCAAAGTGACATGGGTTACTTAGATCTCAGGAGAAAAACCAACATTTCAAAGTCCTGTCAGAATAAAAGATAGTAACCCAAAGGACAACATGAATTTTGTTTTGCACAGAAGAAATGTTTCTATTTATCAACTTCTACTTATTTGTTGATCTTCTCATCTTCTCCACCACCACCCACCAGACCCATATATATGACTGCTGCAGCAAATTTTTAAAATAAAAGATGGTCCAAATGGCAATGTCTGACGAAATTGCCAGTAGGAAAGATACAGATTGATTTTGCAAGTCTGGCCTAACATTTTGTTTTTTAAATAACATTTAAAAGTTATCTCAAAGTAACATTTGATGTTACTGGCAAGATAAGTAAAAAGGCCGGCAGGAGATGATTTGAAGAAGGATGAGGCAGTGGGAAAGTGCTAGACCATCAAAAGCAGAGCCACAAAGTCAAGTACCTACAAGGCCACTTAGGTAAAGGAAGTAAGGAACCTGGTCCAACATCAACCACAGGGACTGGCGTCACACTGGGAAGCACCTGTTCTGCTTGGATATGTAGCACTGTTCTACCCCCTCAAGTCATTGCCAAGAGGGAAGTGGGAAAAGTGGTGCCAGATCTTTTAATTTTTCAAGAGAATCTGAATATCTGGATTCTTGTGTTAACATTCTCAATTTTTATCAAACTGAAAAGGACAAACAAAACTTATGTATAAGCCTTTCTGAGCTCAAAGGCTGCTATATGTGACCTCTGTTCTGGAAAGAAATAAGTACATGACATAAGGAAAGGTTGGCGAAGTAATTCAGCTAATACTAACAAAAATATAATAAAAGTTTGAAAACATTATTATTTTTCATCATTAGCTCTGAGATGTGATTCAATTTAGCTTACCCTTTTGGTTAATGTTGAAAAGAAGATACACAAGATCTCCCTGAGAGGGCATTTTTTGTCAACAGAGAGGACCTGAATATCATCAGGACTGAGGTCAACTTTGATATTAGTCTCAATGCCCAACAAGCCACTGGAGTAAAACCAGTCATTATAAATTAGAAACTCCTTCGAGAAGGCCATTGTTTAATTCCCTAAGTTTGGTGCATAGCCTTAAGAGTAGGGAAAATGTGATTTTAATATCTTTCTCCCATGTAAATGTCACCCAAATGTATCAGCATATTTGAAGGGTATGTTTGTGTTACTTTCAGTCCCTTTATGGTCTGAAATGTCAACACATACTCAATAGCTCATTTCCTGTTGATCTTTTAGAACCATTTTTTTTTTATTAAAACTAAAGATTCATTTTTAAAACTCTCTTGCTCCCCGTTAGGACAAATACTGCTTTGGGCTCTGAATACACCTCCCAATCAATTGGATAGCTTTCCTGATCACTCACTCATCTTCACATCAGCAGACTTGAGTTGTTTCTCAGTCTTCAAAGCTGATGCAGGCTGGGACTGAGCTCTCCTTAACAGAGGTCCTCCATTATCCTGCAGGTTCCCTTTCTTCAGTCCATCACAGAGCAATTTACTCAATATCCTCTTCACACCGTTGATTTCCAGTAAACTTTGCCTCAGTCTTTAAGTGACTTCAGCCTTTGTCCATGAAGCCAAACAATTCCAGTGTCACAGATAAAACTTGCTAAGTAGTTTAACATGACCCCAATAACTGACCTGAATTTCAAGTCCTTGTGGACAAGATTCTTTTAACACTAGTTAAATATGGTGTACCCTTTGACATCTTGGAAAAATTTCTTAAGTTTATATTACTCAATACTTTTGTCAAATGAGGCACTCAGCATTTCTAATTTTTTATAAAATCTTTCCTTTTCTAACAGGATGGCGCCAAAAGAAGGAAACTTCAATTGGTGCTTTTCACTGAGTTCCAAGTGAAGATTTATAGGATATGAAATATTAAAAGTCATAGTCAGAACAAAGAAAGTGCAACAGATAAAGAAAAATGACTCTTCACTGAAGCTCACTGAACACTTAGTAACATATATTTCCTTCTCAAGAAAATCAGATTTGCAAATGCACCTTGCCTTCAAGCACCATATCAAGCTCAGTAGATTGCACTGGGTCTCCTTATGCATTATTGACTTCCTTCTTCAAGGGTTCTGAGTGAAGTCAGGTAGATTCTCTCAGACTGTCAGTGCCAGTAACTCTGGTGAGCTTGAAGAGTAACAGCAGATATACAGATAATATAAATGGCAAAGTGGGTGAGCGCTATTCACTACAAATCAATCACCATTTTTCTACAGTACAAAAGGTAAGGTTTATGCATACTGCACAGAAATATAAATATACATATGGATGTTATATGTGAGTGGGGAGACTGAGGTAGAGGATATTACAGGAATGTATAAAAAAAGAGACTCCAAGGAGAGCAGACTTTTAGGGGAAGGAGAGAAAATATGGACCTAAAAATTAAAATGTGAGCTTCTTTACAGAAAAAAAATCTTGCAGGTGTGAGATAGTCAGGATTCTATAGAATACTGGATGTGCAAGGTTGATGGATTAGAGAAAGAGAGAGAGAGAGAGAGTCCAGCACGAACGCCCAGAAGGTAGGAAGAGCAGAATCTCATCATACAAAGCCAGATTGAGACTGAAGCATCAAGAAGGTATCATGAGGAGAAATTCCTTCATTTATAACTAGCCTAAGAGTGCTCACTCATTCAAGAGTTCACTAATATAATTGATTGGGAAGGAGAAAAAATGGGAGGGGAGTTTTCCTTCTCCCTACAATGTTCTTAAGCTAATTTTTAAATATCATATTTTTGTGGGTTATGTTTTGAATTAGTCAATGCCAGGAGCATCTGTTGAAGTTGGTAGGATCTTCATTTCTTCCAAACAAATTGAAAACTTAGATAAGGAAGGGATATAGATAAAATAAATATCACATTTCTTACCCATAAAGACTAAGTTAGAGAACATAGTTTATTGTGAGAACCATGACAATCTTCTAAATAAACCCAAGAATTCAGCAGACTTTACTGCCTCATTACAGGAAACACTAACAGCAGAAGCTCTCTTCACTCTGGGTGGTTTAGTGGAGAACTCCTGCTTCCAAGGCCAGCTAGCCCTCAATAGAAAAAAAGGCAGAACTGAGACAAACACTATGAGTTTATTTTTCCAAATTCTCCAACCAGATGAGTCATCCTTACTTGCCAGGAGTAGAGTAAGTGAAGAGAGAGACAGAGACACTGGGAACATTATGCTAATCAAGCTCTCCTACCATGGAGCATCTCTACCTATATTAGAGATGATGATGTAGAGAAGTCACATTTCCACCTAACAGTGTTTGCGAGAACATGTTTGAAAAATAACTGCAGCCTATTTTATTGTAATAAACATTCCCACATATCACAAATAATAGAGTAATAGAATTTTGATAAGATTCTTTATCCAGAACTTTAATTCAGTAAATGGAGGAAAAGAAATTGCACGCAGAAAGAAAAGATGAGTTATAGGCTAGGTAAAAGAAATTTAGGAAATTACACCTGTCTTTGGACAATTAAATATCAGAGTTTCTTAATTCCCACTAATTCTCCCTAAAATTACTAATTTTAGAGTTCATTTCAAGGAGAATCACCATTTTACTAGGTCATAACACCAACCAATGCCTATCTGATTTGGAAAGAAAAACATTGATAGGAGTATTGTGCCCTGACCTTTCCCTAAGGAATTCACTAAGTTGTGATTCTTAAGAACATAAGGAGTCAACTTTGATCAGAAGAAAAAGCATTGATTAGTCACAAAGAGTGCTTTACTCAGCCTCAAATCTGTCACTCCCTTGCACTATGGCACTGGATACATTTTCCTCAACTCTAAAATGTACAAGCTGGGCAAAGTGAGTTCTGAGGACTCTTTCAGATCTAAAGTTTCATACTCTGCTACACATAATCACTTCTAAGGTTATTAAATATTCTTAGGTATGTATGAACCAAGTAGAAATCATTTTGAAATATCTTCATATTTGATTCTCTGTTTCTCAATATTTTCCCAGACTCCTATACTAGATCCTAGACTATATATACGTTATATATCCTGTACTAGTTATGTATACCATATCCTGTATGAAAATAGCAATACAGATGATCAATTTCCTGGGTAATCATCTCTTAATGGTTTTTCCCAATGGTAAGTACTTACTCTTTTTTCAACATATACTTATGAAAAACTGTACTCTTCCTTAACAATGGTCCTCTTTACACAGCAGGAGATGTCAATGCTGAAAACGTGCACCAAAATAAATATGAGCCTTAGCCATGCCATTGTATAAGAAATTACTCAAGTGAGTGATCAATAGAAATGTGTTGCCAACACGTAAACTGATTGTTAAGACTGAATAAGCACTTAGAACTAGGTATTGAATAAATATGAACAAGAATATTAAATTATCCTTGTTACATTGCAGAAAGGTTTGACAATAAGGATTTACCTTCTCCAAATATTTGGAGAGCATAAACTGATTAAAATGAAAATAAAGTACAAAGCTAAATAAACAGGAAAACAAGAAAGTAAGTCTGCAATACATCATATTAGAATAAGTCTGGGGACCTCAACGTTTGGAAATTTCCATGAGTTTTATTAGCATTTCTATTGGCAATATTCAGAAAACATAGACATGGACTTTTCAAATAATATACTATTGATGCTAAAAATAGCTTTTCTTTCCAATTTTTGTAAGGGAAATCCCCTATTTGAATTCTCATTGCAGAACTTCAGTGGCCTGACTCCTAGAACACTTAGGTATCTCGCCACCAAGATTTCCCTCATTTTGGCTATTATCAATGATCACATTATACTCAGTAGTTCTGGCACCATAATAATAAGATAAAGAGGAATCATTCTGTTTTGGTTTCCTTTTTCTCACATCATATGAACTTGAAGCAAATATTTGTACTTCACATCTATAAGACTAAGATTTTATAATGGTACTATATTTTATGTTCACTTGATAAAAACTTAGAGTAGTTATGACTTTGGAATTATTGAAGGATAAAATAAAGTCTTGTTAATTAGCCTGGGCCCTCATGCCCACAAATTATTCTGGGTCTTATTGTAGGCAGACAGAACATCCTTACAATTACAGCATATCCTGTTGGTATCTCACTTGGCTAGGTTGCTACTGTTCACTGATTTCAGACATCTCCACGAAGAGACGTTGGTAAGTATGAGAGGAGCTGGTCAAATATTTGCTGCTTGGAAGATCAGTTGACTCTATCTGCAGTGCCGAGTAAGTCCATTTTATCTCCCTCCTTCAACACTATGCTCAGCACCAGAAACTGGATGGAGAAACTTATTAATGAGCGCCCAGTTCCTTCACATGATTGAAGGCGAGGTGGTGACTAAAGGAGTTCTAGCTTTTGCAACTTTTAAAAGAATACTAATGATCAAGGAATGCTTAGGTGACCCTTTCCCTTATAACACAAAAATTCTTCTCTTCTCCTAATGCTACTCAGATTGCAGACTATGGAGTAAGTGAAATGATATATATACAAAGAACAGTTCCTCTAATCAGCTAAATAGTACACTTTGGCAATTAACATCATATGTAATGGTGTAAATGCTAAAAAATGTACAACTTTTTTCACGGTTTAACAGGCCCTTAATGAAGACCAGATAAGCTAGAGATCTCACACTGGAGTGTCAATTGAATTTAAATTAGGAAAAAGCAGAGTATGCCTCTTAATAGCTTTGGCCACTTCGTGGGAAATGTTGCTGAAGTCATCCTAAATTTATTCTAATGAAATGGGACTGGTCAAGTCAGCAGGCTTGTCGTCCCTGGGAGCAGACATAGTGCACTATACCCTTATCACAATACAGTAAAGGAGCTAGAGCCATGGAACACGCTCTGGAAGAACTTTTTCCAAAATCTCTGCTTTTCATTTTAATACTTTATTCCAAACTTTCATTAAGAACAGTTTAGTGTATCTTATAATACTAACACTGAAGTAAAACAAATGATTCCATTCTTCTTTGGGCTACTTATCAATATGAAAATGTGCCTTTCTATAGTTCAGTCTTAACCTCAAGATCCCAGCAATTTAAATAAAGTATTGTATTTAATCCTTTGGTCAATTTGCATAAATTAGAACTAATACACTAAATATAACATTAATTCCCTATATGCATATAGGATGCTGTTAGTTAGCCTCAGCTGGGTTATATATGATAACAAACTGTCTCAAACTCTCAATGGCTCACAACAACAAAAGTTTTCTTTCATCATGCTTTTCCTCTCATTCATGTCACATGCCATTATGACATATGGTCGTGCTCAATGTTATCTTCTCAACAGCATTCAGGCTGACAGAGTACCTAGGTAAACTGGGATGTTGCCCATCTCATAGTGAAGCACACTCTGGCTTAACATTTCCACTCAAAAGTGACAAACATCACTTTTGTCCACATTTTCTTGGCCAAACAAGACAAGTCATATTGCCAAGTCTAACGTCAATGAGATTCCAATATACAATCCTTCCACAGGGAGATACATGACAACAAGGGGCATAGAAAAGAGGGCAGAAAAAAATTTACCACACATTATGATGTATAACAGTCTGCTCTTTTATTCACAAATATTTAACACCCTCTTTTCCATGTATAAAATGTAATAATTCCTGTCCTATCTCCACAAGGAGGCAATCCAAAAGTCCCTTCATCCCATCAATGCATGAAGCTCACATTCTCTTGAGTTTTAGCACTAGGTTCCTATGTGGCTCCTCTTGATCCAGAGACCCAGAACTGAAAAGCCAGGTTATCAGGCCTCTCTACCCCAGCCCCCAACATAATGAACACACTCATGCAGAAATGGGAAGAATGGCAGATACAAGCAGCCAGTGAATCACAGTAATTCTAAAATTCTGCTGGCAGACATTGTAAAAACCCTACCTTGAAGGTAGGTTTTATAGACTGAATGTTTGCATCCCCTCAAAATTAATATGTTGAAGCTTTAATCCCTAATGTGGCTGTATTTGGAAATGGGGCCTCTAAGGAAGTAATTAAGGTTAAAAGAGATAATAAGGTTGGGGCCCTGTTCTGATAGGATTAGTGTCCTTATAAGAAGAGACACCAGAGAGTTTGTACTCTCTCCACACCAAGGAAAGACCATGAGAGTACACACTGAAAAGGCAGCTATCTGCAAGCCCAGAAGAAACTGACCACGCTGCTACCCTGATCTCAGACTTCCAGCCCCAGAAGCATGAGAAAATACATTGCTGCTGTTTAAGCCAACCATTCAGTGGTATTTTGTTACGGCAGCCCATGAAGACCAAGAGAGTAGAGAACGTTTCCTAATTAAATCCTGTTTCTGCCTGGAGGAATAGTTTTCTATTCCGTTCTTATCTAGTCCATTGTTACGAGCTCTTGACTCAGCCCTCTGGGAGGTCTTTCTCCATCATCTCCCTTGACCTCTTTAGGAAGGCATTAGAGCAAATGACCTTCTAGGAATCTGAGAAAACTTCACATCTTGTTTTCTACCAAGAAAAGATTGGAAGTCTCAGGGTCATACTAAATTTTGAAAGTTGAGTCTCTTTTAATTAAAGCTCATGGATTTTGGGGTCACATTAGATTACAGAAAACATTTTCTTGTCTATTTGACTCAAATCAGTGCCATATGCCAAGAACCACAACAGGAATTCTTTTTAAACTTGCCTTCACTCTAGACTAAGCTTATCAGGCTTCCATGGGAGAGTCATAATCTTAATCTCTTCTCCCTGGGAAATTTTATCCAGTTGAAAGAATTTAGAGGGTGTCAACTCAGTCAATTCTAAGATTTTAACAATGGGATTTATGGCCACACCCTTGCTTTTGTTCAAGTCATTTTATCTGCTTTAATTAGCCCATGTTGCTGTGAGGCCTCTGCAGTTTTATCTTTTAACAATTGGAAGCTGATTAACACTACCTAGCGGCTACTCTTGGCTATGTTCAGTAAGTTATAACAAAAAAGAGATGAGCTCAGAAAAAAATGACTTGTTTGCAAGCAGAAATGAAAGGGAACAGAGTCAGGGATTGGAAATCAAAGGCTTCTGCTTATAAGAAAGCACACTGGTTACACTCATATTTCATTGGCCAAAGCAAAATTCATACCAAATCTTAAATCAGTGGAAAAGGGAAGTATAAATCTTTCCATAGGGAGAGACAGTGAAAATTTTTGACAATAGTACAGACTATCACAAAGCTTTACAAAATCTACCTGAAATTTTGATTGCACACATATATCATTCCTGTGAAATGGGTGGGAAAAAGTAGGCAGTATTACTAAACTCATTCTCCAGAGCATGAAATTTATATCAAACCTCTTAATCTCAAATTTGTGTGCCTGATGAGCAGTAAACCAATCACTGAGACATCAGTGCTTGGAGATGGAGAAAGGTTTATTCAAATGGGCCCAAATGAGAAGGCAGGAGCATAGGTTCTCTCAAATCCACCTAAGAAGAAAAGAAGGCAGGGGGTTTTATAGAGCTAAGGGGTGTGGCAGGAGGAGTTTGGAGAAACAAAGGGGTAATCTGTGTTTATTTCACTCCCAATAAAGCCCTGGGCAATTTGACTTCTGGGTGTCAACAGCAGCTGGGCCTGGTTACCTGGTGATACTTGAAGCCATTCTCTTTCTTTTATAAAATAGGCTCATAAATCTTTGTGACCCTTGAGTTACCCCTCAGGTTAAACAGAAAACAGCAAATTGACAAGATTAACTTCTTTTCATAACAAAGTTGAAATGTAATCTTATTGAATATTTACAGTAACCCTCAGGTACCCAGATTCAAAATGAAAATTCAGGGAAATTTAAACCATAACTAAAGATCACAGAGCTAATAAGACAAAAAAGATGACCTAGAACCCCAGATTCCTGACTTTTAGTGCAACATTCTTTCTGCTACTCTCAGCTGGTACCCATGAAATTAGAAAAAAAAAATTTACATGAATATAAGTGCCTAGGAAACAGGGAATACTGAGGTCAGGAACAAGGTTTGGGCCCAAAAGAGCTCTGGTGCCAGGCCCAGCTCTCTAATTCACTAGCTGTGTGAGTTTTAGCAAGTCACTTAACCTCTTTGTGATTCAGTTTCCTTGTCTGTAAACTGGAAATTGTTTTTATTTAAAAGTGCTTAATGCACACTCTCAGAGATGAGCTTAATATGCGTATTGGACACTGCATTAAAAATCTGACCCAGAAGGTGGAAAAGAAGAATGGAAAGCAAGATAAAAATACAAATAGGCATATTTACCTGGGCCTTCTTTCCCTTGGTTATGTCACTCTCTCTTTCTGTAGAAAGTGATCCTTTTTTAAAGATGTACACATAAACTATGCACTTGAATAATTTATGCAATTAACATGAAGCATCAAGAGCAGCCATCTAAAATTCCTAACCTTTTTGGGCTGGCCCAGTGGCGCAGTGGTTAAGTTTGCAAGTTCTGCTTCAGCGGCCCAGGGTTCACCAGTTCAGGCGTCCCACATGTAGGGTGCGGGAAGATGGGCATGGATGTTAGCTCAGGGCCAGTCTTGCTCAACAGAAAGAGGAGGATTGGCAGCAGATGTTAGCTCAGGGCTGGTCTTCCTCAAAAAAATAAATAAATAAAATTTTTTTAAAAAATACTAACCTTTTACATAAGCAAAACATAGGATTTAAGTAATAACCAAGATTAGAAAAAGGCAACATTAGATGCATATTTGATTTTACGCCATAGATTTGTTTTATTATAAATACATTGTTTTATATGTGAGACAGGAATGATATTATTATCCTCATTTTCCAGGTTAAGTGACCTTTGTTCCAATTAAATTGCTGACATATTAAGCTCTTGGACTTCGAAATCATTGTGTGATAAAGAGTCAAAGATTATTATTCTAGGTAATCATATCCTCATGGTCTCAGGCATAACTGATATGAAAAAATTCACTCACAGTTCCATTTCTCTTCAAGTCTTCCCATGCAGATATATATCAAAATATCAATCACACATAAAGCCAGAGCAAGTGCCTCTTTTCACTAGTCCAATACATACTATTATATCACTGAAATGTTAATACACAAGGCTTTAAATCTCAAGTGCATTCCTTTTCCTAGATTCATAAAGTTCAACGTGATTTCTTAAAGACAACATGCAAAAAAGAATTCTCTTATTATTGTGAAATCGAAGTTTGAATACAGAGAGGAATAATGTGTCTAGTTGAAATTTTAACAACTATCAATGTTTAATGACTATTGAGTTTAGACATTTACACTCTGATCCAGCTGAAATTCACACAACCAGAGATGACATACCCTGCTATACAAAGGAAATAGTTTGTGGGGGGGGAACCCTTCAGTAATAGGCAAATCTTAAACAGAAGCTATTTTCAAAGCTGCAAAAATCACCACCATTATGTTAGAAAGAAATAGGATTCACTTAGTGAGTCTGTCAGGATCAGCATCAATCTCCTCAGACGACAGAGAGCCTTACCTCTCAGTTAATCCCGCGAAGGAGAACGCACTCTTCCAGAAAGAGAGGAGTCCACACAAATTATAATAGAGATCAGTAACTCCAGTCACAACATTAGAACACTGGCAAACACCAAGCGTTCCTAAAGTGGCACAAGAGAGAGAAAAATGATAACATTTAACATCTGCACCAAGTGATGAGGAAAATGGGTGTAGCACGGGAAAAAAATTCTCTCTTTCTTTTGGTCACTATTTGGATTTTCTCTTTTTTTTAATCACTTTTTTTTTTTTTTGAGAAAGATTAGCCCTGAGTTAACATCTGCTGCCAATCTTCCTCTTTTTGCTGAGGAAAACTAGCCCTGAGCTAACATCCGTGCCCATCTTCCTCTACCTTATATGTGGGATGCCTGCCACAGCATGGCTTGCCAAGCAGTGCTATGTCCGCACCTGGGACCCGAACCAGCGAACCCGGCCCCCGAAGTGGAAGGTGCTAACTTAACCACTATGCCACCAGGCTGGCCCCTACTTGGATTTCCAATTTTCAAAAAGTAAAATCTTACCAACCTCTCAACTAATTGAAATGTAACAATTAAAATAATAAAATATCAATTTTTACCTATTATTTGTACAAAATAAAAAGAGCTAAAGATTCCAATGCTGGTGAACGTGTAAGGAAAAAGAGTTCTTAGAGTCAAAATATAAATTGCACAAGCTTTCCAGATGGCAGTGTTTCAATGAAGCTGAACTACGTAAATGTGCATTGTCACAAGAATTTCACGTTTTGGATTTATCCTACAGAAACAAAAATGCAAAGATAGATGTCACTGTGAAGTTTATTGGGGGCATTTGTTTCATTCGTAAAATTTGAAACAACCTAAAAGTTGTCCAGTAAGGAGTTTTTTCTTCATTTGTTTGTTTGTTTGCTGAGGAAGATTTGCCCTGAGCTAACATCTGCACCATTTTCCTCTATTTTGTATGCGGATCACCACCACAGCCTAGCCACTGAGGAGTGGTGTAGGTCCATGCCCAGAAACCAAACCCAGGCTACCAAAGTGGAGCGTGTGGAACTTAGTCACTAGGCATGGGGCTGGCCCCAATAAGGAGTTTTTAAAATAAATTAGAGTGTATCCACATAGCAGAACACTATGCAGCCATTAGAAAGGATCAGGTAATTGCTAGGTCTTAGCTTATCACCTATTAAATGCAGATTACAGTTCAGTATGCATTATATAGAAAATATTCACATTTAAATGTACCTTGAAGACTGGAAAGATAAACACTTTACTAATAACGGTTTATCTCCAGAGAGTGGATTACTGGGCTCCCGAGAATCTCCCAGACTTACGTAGATCTGGAGATTGAACCAAGACAACCGAAAGGACACACTGAGCACACAGGTGCACACACATGCTGCTGGTCATTTTACATCATATTTTGCGTAAGATATCTTTAGATGCTTTGGATACTTTCATGATATAATGACCTCGGCAGAGAAATAACGTACAAGTTCAATACTGCCTCACATCTTATCTGATATTGACACCAGTGGGTTAATGTTTGGGTCAAATGAGGGGAAAATTACCCAAATGCGTATTATACTATATATTAACAAATACGTCATCCATGAATCTGGCAGCACTACCTCCCATAAGCATGCTTTCCTGAATGTGCGAGGGACACTCAGCCAGACTTGGAAATATTCTTTATCACACAGCAAGTGAAAGGATAGAACAAATAAGTACACACCACGCAGGCTGATTAAAAATGCTTTTTAAGGTTATGTCACAGCGTGTACTAACAGCCCGTCTCTCTGTGTCTTTCTGTCTCACTGTCTATCTCTCTCTGATATAAGCAATAATTTTTCTGCTGAAATTGGCTGTTCAGCTAAACCATAGGTTATCTTTATTCTTGAAAGTCAAAAATGACAGAATACACACTCCAAGCATCCTTCATCCTGCTCTGAATAGAAGAACAGAGAACAAATTTCAAACACTCAGGTGATAAGATCAGGCAAAAGAAGAGTAACAGACATAACGCAGAGTTGCAACCAATCCCTTCATTTCTGCCAAAGATGTTTCTGCGGGGACTCTCTGTTCTCCACCTCCCTTAACTTAATAAAAGTCTTAATTATGTCCTCCACATAATGATCCTGGGAGAAAGGTTCTGGCAGACCCACTCTGAGATGTTAATAAGGCGCTTCAGAAAATAAATATTTTGGTTTATCTCATTGATCTTGGTCATTCTTTCCTTCCCTTTAGCCAGGCTGCTTCACAAAGGCAAGTATTTTATCCATGTGACAGAGTTATAGGAAAATTGCCACTCCCAGGCTTAGAAAACGAGTCTTTTACATTTTCTGACAACCATTTATCTTTCTGACATCAGGCAATATCTAAAATTTTTCTGTGGACTTTGTCTTAAAGATGAATTCTTGTTGAATCTCAGGGCCTGTCAATACATTTTTAACCTTTGATGGAAATGCTATCTTTTCAAAACATCCACATTTTATTTTCCAATGATAATTTTACCATTTAAAACAATTATCCAAAAACATTGGCAAGCTACCGTATTTCGCTTTTTATAATGTGGCCTCATTCCTAAGTAATTCACAAAAATGTATTCAAATGAATTACACATCATTGAAAATTTAACACTCGGTAAAGAAGACAGGAAAATTGCAGTTATTAAATTTCACATTAAATAATCACAAATAACAAAATCATAGTTCTTAACTTCAAATTTTTAACTTCAAATCACACTTCCCAAACTTTTACTTTTAAGCTTTTTTCACAAGGAAATATACCAAAATATATGCAATGTACGTAAACTTCTCCTACATTCCAATTTTTCAAATTATCATTTTCCCCTCACCAGTTTCTGAATCTTCTTTACTATAATTTGTCCTAGGCTTCTTAGTTCTTTCCCTAACCCGCATCCATACTTATTTGTAAACTGCAGCAATTTTGCTATTCCAGGGGATTTTTATCTCTAAATTGGTGATTCTTTGTTGTTCAGCTTTTATTTTAATAAGACTTCATAAATTGCTTATTTATTACTATAGCCTATTTTATTTCCTCCATAATATTAGATGTATCCAAAAATCCTTTTGCAATATATGGTACATCCAAACCTTGAATGACCAGGTTTCCCCTTTGTTTGGAAGATTTTCTATCAGTCAGTCTCCCAAATCACATTGACTTGAACCAACACTTCATTACGTAAAGAATTTCTTATGAGATCTGC
This sequence comes from Equus quagga, assembly GCF_021613505.1. Classification (NCBI taxonomy): domain Eukaryota; kingdom Metazoa; phylum Chordata; class Mammalia; order Perissodactyla; family Equidae; genus Equus; species Equus quagga. The sequence goes on from NC_060277.1 coordinate 16,099,556, forward strand.
TGTGACAAGCTCTTCTTTTTTCCTACGGAATCTGTGCTGCATTTCCATTTATCCTCCAGATCCACTCTCCCCGCTCCACCCTGTTCTGGGCAATGGGAAGCTGATCTGCATCAACAGGCTCTGACGCCCTCTGGGAGCATTAGCAGGAGCTAGGAGGGCAGGAAGGCAGTAAAGCGGAGGCCATTATTCCCCTTGCTCCATCTCCTGATCTCCGGGTACTGGTTGATCTGCCAAGGAACATTCTCCATACGGCTACCCTTTTCCCATTCTGGATACTGCTTCCCCTATTGCCACTTCATATCTAGAGGTAGAAACACCTCCTCATTTTTCTAACCCTGGGGTTCTGAACTATCTTTTGTTAGCTTCATTAAGCACCTTGTACCCATTAGCAAGTGATCCTGTTATTAAACATCCCTCAGCCTACCCAAATTGAATGCACTTCTAAATGCTACAGCTTCTTAAAGATTTGTGCAAACACCCTGAATTTCAAATTCATGAACATTTATTTTGCACGTGTGGGTACTTTATCACCTTACTTCCCCACTTTTTCATTCAAGCTACTAGTCTTTGAAATTTGTATATGGTGCTTACCATTTTCCGTTTAAAAATCTGTGCATGATTATTCAAGAAAAATTGCAAAGAAAAAACATTTATAATGCCGACACCAAGGAATAAGCACAAATAAATATTTTGACAGATTTTTCTCTCTGTGAAATTTTACACAGATATGTCTCCTATGCTTTTGTTCAATATCACATCATAAGCAATTCCTCACATCATTTAAAACTCTTTATAAAAATTTTTAGTGGCTGCATGATATATTATAATTTGCTGACCCATTCCCTTCATGCTAGATATCTAAGCTGTTTCTAATTTTCACTATTTTTAATAACACTTCTATAAACATCATTGTGCATAAAACATTGTGTATGTTGCACACTATTTCTTTTGGTTTGATTCCTAGCAGTGGAATTAATGAATCAACGGCTATAAATATTTTAGTCTTTTGATACATATTATTAAATTGCCTTCTAGAAAGTTTCCAATCCCATAAATATAAATGCATGACTCACTGACCTACATTAACATTCAATATTACCAATTGTTAAATCTTTAATATTATCTGATAGGTCAAAAATTATTTCTCATTATTATTTCAATTTGCATGTTTCTTAACTTCTAATGAGGTGGAACATTTTATTTTCTCTTTTATTAATTTTCCGTTCATGTACTGTTGTAGTCCCATTGTCCATGTAATTTATGTAAGCTCTGTATTTTTTTAGGATGGAAATTCTGTTCTTATCATATTTCTTGAAAATATTTCCCCAAATTGATGTCTGTCTTTACGTTTACATTGTTTGTTTTGAAGAGCCAAGGTCGTTTCAACTTGTTTTTCAAGTCAATTGCATTTTTTAAAATTTCTTCCACTGCCTTTAAGGTTATAAGTCTTTCAAAAACCAGACACAAGATAAAGATTAATCTTTTCTAGTGTCTTATGGCTTGATTTTATTTTTTTATGTTTAGCTCTGCTTGGAATTTATTTTATAAAGTAAGGCTTTTAACAAAAGTTTTTTTATAGCACCTCGTATTGACTAAGAACTGTTTAGCTGCCAAGATTTCCCTTCATCTCACTTTCTTATTTCTTGTAACAATATTCTGCTAATTTAATTATCATTTTTAATATGTTTTACTATCTAGTGATACCAAAGAGAATTAGTCTTTTCTTTTCATTCTTCAAGTGACTTCAATATAATTGAATATTGATTTACATATTTTGTATCCCGAGACCAGAAATTCTGATTTGTATCAGGAGGTGTACAAAAAACATGATCTCAAGAAGTTTACAAAATAGTTGAGGAGAAAAGACACAAACACAAATAACTTTAGTGCAAGTAGAAAGAAAGTGGTATCAGAAAGTTATTAGGTTCTATGAAAGAACCAAGGGAGAAAATGATAAACTAGAATTAGCAGGAAATGCTGTGTGTGGAAGACGGCATTTAATCTAGGCCTTGAAAAAGAGCTAGGACTCCAGCAGGCAGAAAGTGGCAAAGAACGTGTCCATCAGAGGAACCAAGATGAGCAAAATCATTAAACTGGGAGAATGGAAGACTCACTTTGGGAAACAGTAAATAATTCAGTATGACAAGCAAGCATGGTTCTCAAGACAGGAGACAGGGGACCAGTGGGATTCTAAGCAGGGGTCTGGAAAGATCAGCACTGTATTTCAGGAAAATCACCACATCTGGCCTCTAGCTCTGCAGCTACCTATCCTTTCACAGATTACCTACTATTTTTAACAATAATTTTGCTTCACAAGAACCTTCCTTTTTGACTAGTCTTTAAATATTAAGAAGCAGAATTGGACACTACACCCAACCAAAACTAACACCACCAGTAATCACCATCATATTCTGACTCAATATTGATATCTCCAAACAGTACATGTCATGCTTGACACTCCCCTGTTCCTGTAGCCTTAAAGGTTTGCTTGAATTCATCTGAGCAGGTGTTATTCATAGAGCTCTTTTTTCCCCTTTTTAAAAATTCTGTACCCTTGAAATGATTCCAGCAACATCTGCTTTCCTCTTAATCTACTTTCCCACAGAAGGCATTTCTGTATGCCACTCTTTAATGACATTGGCTAACCGAACTTAACATTCAGATGTTTTCCTAGCTCTTCATGCAGCAAGCCATTGACTGTGGCTCAGTGTCTGTGGCATCTCTGCTGGTCAGTACAGGCTACACTCTGTTAAAATAACAATAAGCCACCAAACATCATTGGGTTAGCTCAACCACAGTTTATTTCTCACTTGTCATAGCATAGCAAAAGTTGGGCTGCCCTTTTTCAACTTGTAGCTATTCCAATTGCAACATTTGGCCTCCATGGTCTACTGCCATAGAAGAAAGAGCTGGAGGTCAAGAGAAATGTTTTAAGGTCCAGGCATGAACATGACATGTATCATTTCTGCCCTCATCTCACCGGCCAAAACTCATAGGCATTGCCCCAGTCTAACTGCAACGTGTGCCCAGTAAGAGGGAAGGGCGTGATGAAACACAGCCCACGCCTGTCCCAGATAGTGAATCCTGTCTAGACTCTCACTTTAGCTCTATTCAATACCTACATTTTCTAATCTAAAACCACACCAGAATGTTCCTTTTACTAGGACATTTAATACAGAACAAAGATTCCTGAATCATACATTTTCCTAGAGGGAACAAACAGAACTTGTAGAATTGTTCTACTAAGTGGTCTAAATCCATTTTTCTTCTAATGTAGTCATTAAAATAACACCAATTCTCTGCAAGCTAACATTCACGTCAAACTCCGGAAATTCAGATTATTAAAAATGTGTTCCTTGAGGTCATTATAATTGATTCTAACCAGGATTCCACTACACACTTCCCTCTTCCTGGAGAGTTACCTTTATGTGATATAAAACACAATTTGTGGACAACTACTTCTTTTAATCAAATTTTAGATTGTTCTACTCCACTCTGATAGGCTGCATATTTTTCCTTCACTTTTCCATTCCATCTTTTCTCAACAATTTTATTATGTGGAATAAAAAAGATTAAATAATCTCTGCTTTCTTGCCCTTCCTCTCATTGATTTTTTTTCTTTCTTTGTCCATCTATTCTTATTCTCTAGCTTTCTCCTTCCATTCCTCTTCTTCAAATTCTCTTGTACAGCTGACTTAGAGAAGTTATGGAAGGGAGGGACTCTGATGCTCCCACTGTGATTGTTCTTGTAATTTTTCTCTCTTCAAAAACCCACATATTTTCATTGGCATTCACCTCCACTTCTTAAATTTCTACCACATCTCAGTCTCTTCCTCCCTTAGACCTCAAAACCATTTTTAAACTATTCACTGTCACTGGTAAAACCAACAAGCATCCCTGTGAGCTTTATGGGCAGAAATTAGCCCATTCTGGCAGATAACAAGATGGAAATATGCAGCAAATATGCAATTACCTCCAAAACTAGACCTTCTATATCCTAGAGCAGAAAGAGTAGGCAAACTATGGCCAGTTTTTTACAACCTGCAAGTTAAAAACAGTTCTTACACTTTTTTAAAGAGTTGTAAGAAAAAACAAAGAGTAATGTGACAGAGGCCATCTGTGGCCCACCAACTCTAAAATATTTACTATTTGGCCCCTTACAGAAAAAAGTTCTACTGACCCCTATTCTGGACTACAGCTCTATGTATTAGATTTGGATCATCATAAAGATGCTTGCAAATTTGGGTCATCCAGGAAACAGATACCAAGAAAGAATTCTAGGGCAAGAGATTTATTGGGAGGATGGGGAGTAAGAGTGGGCAGGGAAAGCCTTCAGACCAAGATGGAGGACTGACATCTGTGAAAGGAGAGGGAGAAGGAAGGAAGATTGATTAGGAAGCGTCTCAGATGACAGTGCAGCTTTGAGAAAGTCTTGGCCAGCCTAATGGGGCACTCAGTGCAAAGATCAATCACATAGGAGCCCCCCACTGGGCAGAAATCTCCAGGCCCTGTCACCCCACCAAGCTCAGGCATCACCCGTGGGGAGCATGATCTCAACATGAATGCTGCAGCAGATCCCAAAAGGTGGCAGATGGAGACGATCCGCTCTCTACTCTCCACGTCACAGATTCTTCACCCAAGTCCGGTTCATCTTCCTGCTGCCTCTCCTCCTGCACTACTTTCATATGCCAGAATTCAGATTTCTTTATCACTAGCAATGGATTTAATTTTTCATACAAGTATATTAGAGACCATGCTAATGGATAATTATGAAAAGCAGTGTAAGCCAATGCAGATCTCTTCAGGATTAGTGTGGATTTTGCACATAGCAGAATATTGTTGTTTCCCTATAAAAAGAAGGAAGCCTCTAAATATAAACAACTTGTAATGTTGCAGGCAATTTTTGCTCTTCATTTTAAATATAAAGCTGTTAGTGGCCAGTCTGGTAGCACAGCAGTTAAGTTCACACATTCCGCTTTGGTGGTTCGCTGGTTCGGATCCCACGTGTGGAGTTATGCACTGCTTGGCAAGCCATGCTGTGGCAGGCGTCCCACATATAAAGTAGAGGAAGATGGGCAAAGATGTTAGCTCAGGGCCAGTCTTCCTCAGCAAAGAGAGGACATAGCTCAGGGCTAATCTCCTTCAATAAATAAATAAATAAATAAATAAATAAATAAATAAATATAAAGCTGTTAACAAGATTACTCTCAGCCAGGGGCACTCCCATGACTGGTGCATGAGCTGTAGTCACTCAGGGCTGTGTAACAACCCTCTCCAGGGCCTGTCGTTACTCAGTAGTCTATAGGACACTGTAATGGGTCCCTCATTCTGACTTGTACATGTTGTCACACTGCCCACTGCCATCACTTGCTCAGTTTCTCTTGTCTGCCATGATTATTCTTTATAAGCACACATGTAAACACACACACACTGTTATGTATCTCCTCACTGTGCCTTAAACACCCTTGTGCATTCCCACGTGGCTGTACCAGAGATCCTCCCCTTGCCCGCACTCCCTCTCCTCGCCCCTAGAAGCCCTGCCCTCGTTCAAGGTCCTGGTCAGGCTCTGCTCCCTCCACGGACCTTCTCCAGCTACTCCAGCTCTCATATATTTCTCTACCTCTGACCTCCAGCAGCTCTTTCACACTTCCCTGTTTGCTTTCACTTCGCGTGCACAGCTTGCCTCCACTTCGCGTGCACAGCTTGCCTCTCCAGGTAGCATCTCGCTTCCTTATGAGGATACTGTTCTTTGGACGGCCTCTCTTCCCCTCACAGCACCTAGCTGGCTCTCGTATATACTCACCCGGGTGAAATACACTGCCTTCAAACTACCTACTTTCTTTCAAGGGTCATTTCAAATTCCACATTCTTTAAGTATTCTTTCCGAGTTTGACTTAAGACAGCTTATATCTTACTTTGCACTGCCGTAACACTTTGCTTGTACCTCTAATATATAATTCTTTCTGCTTTGAAACATAATCAGCTGCTTATATATTTTTCTTCCCTACCCTCACTAGCTTATAAGATCTTAGAAGACATGTTCGTCTCTGAATCCTTCATCGTACTTTGTGCTCTGCATAACCCTGACCCTCGGTTTAACCCTGACCCTCGGTTTTGCATTCCATGAGTGAAGAAAAGAATGGTAATAGTTGAAACTTTGTAAAAAACGGAAGATGACATGAAAGAAAATGTAACCAGTAATGGGAAGAAGCCTCAGTTAAACGTCTCAGCTCTCCCACTGACTAGCTGTGGGGCCTGGAAAAGCCAAAGAACTTCTCTAAACATGAATTTCATCATTTGTAAAAAATCTGTGGGCGTAATAAACATTAATAAATAACATAATGTTTAAGAACACAAACCTTGCAGTATTTGCACCTCAGCTTTGCCAATTACCACTTGGGCAAGTTACCAACAATAGCGAGTTTGTTTTCTCACTTGTAAAATGATCATAGTACAAAATGATAGCCTACCTCATCATGTTATTATGAAGATTTAATGAAACAAATAATGTATCTAATGATCTTAGCACAACACCTACAATATAGAAAGCTTGGGGTGCCTGGTGGTTGTTAGTATTATTATTATCGTGATCTAAGAATCCTTTCAGGTTTAAGAATCGATGATTCTACGACAGCACATTCAATAGCACCATCCGTCTCTGAACACATGGTCTTGCTTGAAGACTCAAGGCAACACTGAACTCACCATTTATTTGTCCACCTGCCTAACATAAGTAGGTTTCCTGATGGTGATTTCTAATTTTTAAACTGTTTGTTCACTACAATGAGAAATCTGCAGGGAAATAAAAATGTGCTTAAACATCAGGATCTAGTGTTGACTACTGTGGCAAAGCTTTGTAAGAGATTGACTACAATGGCCACCATCATAATACTCTTAGAATTAATGTTGATGGCAGTATAGCCAAATACATTGAAACAAATTGACTTGAGTTCAAATCTCAGCTGTGCATTCACTACTATGAGAGCTGGGACCTCGTGCAAATTACTAAGCTCTTTGTGTTTCAGTTTCTTCATCTGCAAAATGTGATCATAATTACTGCAAATTCAAAAAGTAATGAGCATTAAATAAACACATGTAATGAGTGCCTGGCACATAGCAAACACTCAATATACATTAGCTATTATCATCATCCAGGCAAGTACTCTGTACCTGCAAAGCCTTGCAAATAAAAGGTAATATCGTTATTGCTGCCCCCATAACCCATGCAAGACTGTTGTAAGGAAATATTAACCCAAGAAGGAAATATAGATTAGAGTAAGAAGGAGAAAACACCAAGGTCAGACTATAGAAATAGAAGTTAAATCAGTAAATTCGGGCAAAATTATGCAAATTACCTAGATTTTTGAGGTGGATTGGGGAGAGAAAGAGAAAAAAGATCTCCAGGTGGGACTTGAGGAAGGATTGAGATGAAACAAGGAAAAGAAAAGGAGAGAAGAGTGAAATAATTTGCATTTTTTTGAATCACAGATTGAGGGAAGGAAAGAGCATGATGGGAATAGGGTCAGGTAGCGATAACAGCTCCGGCCAAGCTGCTCTGTGCATATGCCGCTGCTGGTTTTCCTGCTATCGCACCCACACTTGAGATATCCACTTTAGAATAATAAAATATAGATACAAATGAATGTAATCGTTGGTGGTAACTTTAAGAACCATCTGGGAAGAGCTCTTGGAAGAATTTGCATCTCAGACACATCCTGAGCATCCTGAGACTACTGATCTCCAGCTCCTTCCAATCATTTTGGTTGGCATCAGCATTAGGCAATAAATCCCAGAATTATATTCCCGTGCTTTCTCAACCAGCCCACTTGCTAATTTTAATGTTTGGAAGGAAACCACACATGTCAGAGACCCACACTTGGAGGAAGGTAGATGCTCACTCTCTGTTGCTTGCCTGTCCTCTCATCCTCCTTACCGTGACCCACCAGCACCACCACCTCTCCAGGGTTGGGTACATCTCGAAAATAGTAGAACGAGGAACAGCATGGACTACTTACCGTCCTCTGAAAGAACAGAGAAGCTTAGCAAGAAAATCAAGACCATTGATAATATATTCATCCAGTTTCCCACTAGCACACCAAAAAAAAGAAAAAAACCCACAATAAATGTGGCAAATTAACTTTGAGAATAATTGAGAGTATTATACAACGCTTCAAATAAATGTGGGAGCTATTTACATAACTTTTTAAAGATAAAACAGTAGATTTCAAGAAACTTTCCCACTTGCATAAGACCATTGTAGACTATACTCTCTTCCATAGCCAAGCCTTCCCTCTTCCTCTATTTTCTTACCTCAGATCCCTGGGTAAATATGTCATTACCTCCACTACAAGGGCACTTTGGCAGAAAAGTTTAAGAATCCTAGGATTTTGTTTCCTTCACATCACAAAAACAAATACCCTGAGATGAATGTGTTGGTGCAGAATGTAAAATTTCTTGCTTCCCACACAGGATTTTAATAAGCAACAGCTAAGAAGCCTCCCTCGAGAAAGCCTGTGTTTCTTCAGTTCTACAGCTGTCGCTACCTTTGTGTTACTACATTTGTAAATTTCCCTCTTTTGAAAGTCACAATCTGTCCTTCACCAAACACACCACCCAACAGCTTCGCTGATGAGAATATATAAGTTTTACCATTTTGGTTTCCTGATTAGACACAGGAAAATGTACCATCACTTGCCCGCTTTTCCCCTCCCTGAGATGGGAAATTGCTCGTTTCCTCTATGCATCAGGAGCCGTTAGTGCGGAGCTGCTTCTGTTCTGCTGCTCTGCTGTAACCTGTCTCAAGAGTGTCTCCCTTTTCCTTAATGATTTCCTAGGATTTGGCTTCCAGAGAAATGATCCCATCAAGCTGCTGTCCATTTTGTAACCATGTAGTCATTTTGGGTTTTTCTACAAATATAGCACTAAGGACAGTCTTCCCTTTTTACTAAGTATGTAGATTATATGACCTTGATGCCATTTGGCATTAAAGAGCATGAACTAAATCATTAATACGAATAAACAATACAAGCACATATTTAATATTTCTGTAGAAATTCATATGATTTTCGTCCCACCATTGAAAGCCACTGTTTCTGTGTTCCTCAGTAAACATTCAGCGACGTAAGGAACTATCTCTTTCTCAATAAAAACAGAATGGGTAAGGCTCAGCAAGATGAACTTGAACAGAAGCAAGTCAGCACTTGACTGAGAGAGCTCTTGAAACAAGGAGTGTGGCAGTAGCTGGGATTGAACCAATAAGGAAAACAAGTTTTGTCTGACTGGCTCTTGGCAGATTTTAGATTGGCAGTGAATGAAGTGAAGCTAGAGCAAGAAACGGCATTAGGTGATAAAGGGCCAAGTCAGGTGACAGGTGTGGACAGATACTCAGATGGACAAGTTCCCACAGTGCCTACTTGATAAGATCACAATGATTAAACTGCACAATGCATATAAAGCCCTTAGCACAGTGTGAGCATGTGAACAGTCTAAACATGAGATAGGACTGCAGATGGAAATGAGGATTGGATAGACAATCAAATGCAAATTTAGAGCTGGCTGTAGACACATTCAGGAAACTAGCAGTTTCTCTTTTTTTAAATTTACATACAGTGAAATACACAGATCTTTGGTATACAAATAAAATAGTTTTGATAAACGTATATAGCTGTGTAAGTACCACCCAAACCAGAAATATAAAGCATTTCTATCACCTCATAAAATTCTCATGTGCTCCGGGCCGGCCCTGTGGCCGAATGGTTAAGTTCACGCACTCCGCTTCAGCGGCCCAGGGCTTCGCTGGTTCAGATCCTGGGCACGGACATGGCACTGCTCATCAAGCCATGCTGAGATGGCATCCCACAGGCCATAACTAGAAGGACCCACAACTAAAACTACACAACTATGTACCGGGGGCTTTGGGGAGAAAAAGGAACAATAAAATCTTTTAAAAAAAATTCTCATGTGCTCCCTTCCAGTGAATTTCCACCTCCATAACCAACCACTGTTATGATTTCTATTACTGTAACGTACTTTTCCTACTTCTTGAAGTTTGTATGAATGGATTTATACCATACGTACCCTTTCATATCATATTGACTTTTTTCACTTAGCATAATGCTTTTTGAGATGTTTTTGCATGTATAATAGTTTATGATTTTTTATTGCTGAGTAGTATTCCATCGTATGAATATATGATTATTTGATTATTCACACCCAAATGGACATTTGTTTCTAATGGGCTATGAATAAAGCTGCTCTAAATATCCTTGCACAATTATTTTTGTGAACATATGATTTCATTTATCTTGGGTAAATACCTAAGATTGGAAATGCTGGGTCACATGGTTTAACAGCGGTTTTCCAGAGTGGTTGTACTGTTTTACACTCCCTCCATCAATGTACGAGTGTTCACATTGTTTTATATCCTTGCCAAAATTTTCAATTATCAGCCTTTTTTTTTCAGCCATTCTAATGGGCATGAAATGGCACCTCATATTGGATTAATTTGCATCTCTCTATCACCTAACGATGTTGAGTATCTTTACATATACTCATTGGCTATTGGTTTATCTTCTTCTGTAAACTACTCAGGTTTCTGACACATTTTTATTTTTTCTTCTCTTTTTATTAATAATTGGTAAGAGTTCTTTATATGTTCTGGATACAAGCCCTTTAGAGGATACATATTAAGAATATTTCTCCAAATCAATGGCTTGTCTTTTTACTTTCTTAGTGTATTACGATGAGCAAACATATTCAAATTTGATAAAATTTATCAATTTTTAATTTCATGTTTAGTGCTTTCTATTTTCTGTCTGTAAAACCTATGTTTAGCCCAAGATGTTGAATATATTTTGCCAACATGTTTTCTAGAATCATTATAGAATTAGTTTTACTTTTAAGTTCTGCTCCAATTTGAATCAATTATTATGTGGTTTGTGAGGTAGGAATGAAAGTTCATGTGTTTTCATACTTGTATCTAGTTTTTCTAGATCTGTTGGTAGAAAGACTTTCCTCTCCCCATTGAACTATATTGGTAGCTTTGTTGAAAATCACTTGACCACATAATTATACAGCCTATTTCTAGACTCTGTTCTGCTGCATTGATCTATTTGTCCATCTTTATTCCAGTACTACATTGTCTTAATTACAACAGTTTATTGTAACAGTTAATATTAGGTATTTTGAGTTTTCCAACTTTATTGTTTTCACTATTATTTTGGCCATTTTCAGTTCATTTCCATATAAATTTTGAAATCAGCTTGTCCATTTCTATTAAAAAATTGTATGAGATTTTGATAGGGCTTACGTTGAATCTATTAGTCTTCTAATCCATGAATACGGTAAGTCTTTCCATTTATTTGGAGTACCTTTAACTTCACTCAGCAAAGTTTTATACTTTTCAGTGTAGAAAGGTCTTGTAAATATTTTGTTACAGTTATTCCGAAGATATTTTGTGTTTATTGATTCTATAATAAGAAGAGATTTTTTAAATTTAATTTTAAAATTGTTTGCAGTTAGTATATAGAAATATAATTCACTGTTTTTATTGACCTTATAACATGAGAACTTACTAAATTTATTTATAAGTTAGGTTAGGGTCTTTTTTGTTGGTTTTCCTTTTTTTGTTTGGGTGTTTTTTGTAGATGACTTCATAGAATTTTCTTGGACAACTGGTGCATGATTTGGTTTTACCTCTTTCTTTCTTTCTTACCTGTATACCATTTACTTGTTTATTTATTTTTACTTATTCCACTGGCTATACTTATCTAGTTCAATGTTGGACAGAAGTGATGAGAGCAGACAAAATGAATTTATTCTCACTCTTAAAGCTAAGTATTTCAGGTTTTTGCCATTAAGTATGTAGTTAGCTGTAATTTTTTGTACATTTTTTTTACCACATTAAGGAAACTCTATGTCTAGTTCATGAAAACATATTGAATTTAGTCAAATGCTTTTTCTGCATATTTTGAGATACTCAAATAATGTTATTTAATTAGTCAAAGTGTAAAACTACATTGATTGATTTTCAAATGGTGGAGAAATCTTGCATTCCTGAAATAGACTCCATTGATTATCATATACGATCTTTTATATCTGTGGATGGATTCAATTTGCCATATTTTTTTTAAGGGCTTTTGTGGAATTTTCATGAGGGAAATTGGTCTGTGATTTTCTTGTGATATCTTTATCAGGTTTGGGTTTCAAGATTATGCTAGCCTCATAAAATGATCTGTGAAGTGTTCTTCTCTCAGTTTTCTAGAGATTCTGGTAAGCTTGGTATAACTTCTTCCTTAAACGTATACTAGCATTCACCTGAGGAAACACCTGGGCCTGTGCTTTCCTCTATGGGAGGATTTTTTTTTTTTATTACAAATTCTATTTCTTCAATATTTATAGGGCTATTCAGATTTGGTAATATGTGTTTTATATCTTTAATAAGTTGATATAAGGGTTAATCTATTTTATTAATTTTTTCAAAGAAACAACTTTTAACTTTCCTGATTTTTCTCTATTGTCTATTTTCTATTTCATTGAATTCTACATTTGTCTCTATAATTTCTTTATTTGAACTTTGTGTTCAACTAGCTCTTCTTTTTGTATTATTCAACAGGAAATTTGAAGCATTGATTATAAACCTTTCTTCTCTTCTAAAATAACCCTTGCAAGCTATGAGTTTCCCGTTAAGAACTTATTTAGTTACATCCCAAATTTTGATATATTGTATTTTTATTATTATCTGGTCAAATATTTTCTAATTTCTTTTGTAATTTTTATTTTGACTCATGTTTTATTTAGAAGTGAATTTTTTCCCAAGTATTTGGGACATTTCTAGATGACATATTATTATTAAATATTAATTTAATTCCTCTGCGGTCAGAGAACAAACTCTATAAGATTTCTAGTTTTCAAAATTTATTAAGGCTTATACTATGTTTTAGCACATGGTCTATCTTGTTGAACATCCTACTGAATGTTGCAGTTGTAAAGTACATGTATTTTGCATTGTTGGATGTAGTGTTCTATAAATGTAATACAGGTCAAGTTGTTTGACAGTGTTGTTCATATCGTCTATATACTTACAACTTGTCTGTTTGTTCTATCACTTACTAAGTGAGAGGTATTAAAATCTCCAGCTATGATTGCGAATTTTTCTATTTTTCTTTTTAGTTCTGCCAATTTTTGCATTATGCATTTTTAAGGTCTACTGGGCACATAAACATTCAGGATTTTTATGTCTTCCTGATGAATTCATCTATCTGTTATTATGAAATGTCCTTCTCTATGTCTGGTAATACTTCTTGTCCCTTAAGTCTACTTTGTCTGATATATATATATATTTTTTTTTTTTCTTTTTTTTTGAGGAAGATTAGCCCTGAGCTAACTACTGCCAATCCTCCTCTTTTTGCTGAGGAACACTGGCCCTGAGCTAACATCCGTGCCCATCTTCCTCCACTTTATATGTGGGACGCCTACCACAGCATGGGGTGCCAAGTGGTGCCATGTCCGCACCCAGGATCCGAACCAACGAACACCAGGCCACCGAGAAGCGGAAAGTGCGAACTTAACCGCTGCACCACCAGGCCACCCCTGTCGGATATATTTAAATAGCCACTCTCATCTTGTGTTTAATATGATATGGCATCTTTTACTATCCTTTTATTTTTAACATGTCTGTGTTTCTAGATTTAAAATGTACTTGTACAGAGCACATAGTTAGGTTTTGTTTCTTATCCCTTCTGACAATCTCTTAATTTTAGTTCAAATATTTAGTCCATTTATATTTTGTGTAATTATCTATATGGTTGATTTAACTCTACCATTTTTCTATTTGTTTTCTTTTTATTTTGTTTGTTTTTCCTCTATTCCTCCTTTCCTTTCTCTTTTGTGTTAATGGAATATTTTTTTAATATTCCACTTTACCATTGGCTTTTTAGCTCTATCTATTTATATTATTTTTAGTAGTTACTCTGGGGACTATAATATGCATCCTTAATTCACCATAGTCTACCTAGAATCATTTTACCACTTCACGGAAAATGAAAGAAATTCAAAACAGTTTCTTCCCCCAACCCTGATTCTCTGCTACTGTTATCATGCATAAGACATAAACTTCACAATATAATGTGATGTAATTGTACATGTACACAACAATATCATGCAATGAGTTTTACAGTCGGTTGTCTTCGAAGAAGAGAATAAAAGTCTTTTATATTTTTGAGTATATTTGCTACTTCACTGTCCTCTTTATTCCTTCTTGTAGATCATTTGCATCTTGTGTCCTGAAATTCCTTTAGCTTTCTTATATTGTAGATCTGCTAGCAATGTATTTTCTCAGCTTTCCTGTATCTGAAGATATCTTAATTTCATCCTAATTTTTGATGTGTTTTTACTAGATACAGAATTCTGAATTGACATATTTTTAAGCACATTAAAAATGCTATTCTGTTGACTTCTAGCCTCCATTGTTTCTAATGAGAAGTCAACATGATCATATTGTTATTTATCCATATAAAATATCTCTTTTTTTTGCTCTAGTTGCTTTTAAGACTTTCTTTTTCTCAATTTTCAGCAATATGCCACATGTTCTTATGTGTGCAGGTTTTTTTGTATTATATGTGAAATTTTCTGCGATTCTTGATTTTACATATTGATGTTTTTCAATACATTTGTGAAAATTTTGGCCAAACTTTGACTGCAGCTGTTTGCTTATGTTCTGCCTCACAGATACCATGACCAGGGAGTTCCCTTGGGGTAAAAGCCTCCGTTTCCCTTCTGGGACTTGAATTACAAGTAAGTGGAACTGCTTAATCTTGTCTCACAAGTCAGAGGAGCTGTGGCTTTTGTTAATCTTCTTTCTCTGTCTTTCACATTTGATAATATCTGCTGATCTGTCTTCAAGTGCACTGACCCTTTCTTTATCTCTCTCCAGTTAACAATTAAGTCCATTCAGTGATTTTTTTTTTATTTCAGGTGTTGTATTTTTCTCTTTTAAAATTTCCACTTGAGTAGTTTTGCCTATTATACTTCTCTAGTTGAATTTCCCTATCTGTTCAATCATTATGGTTTTCTTTCTCTTTAGGGCCTTAAAATATTTAAAATGGCAACTGAAGGCCCTGCCTTATAATTCCAAATTCTGGGTCATCTTTGAGTCTAATTCTATGTCCTGCTTTTTTTTTTTTTTCTTGACAATTGATCATATATATCTCTCTGTGTCTTATAGATTTTATTATATAATGAACATTTTAGATAAAACATTTTAAACACTCTGAATTCTATTTTCTTCTTTTGAAGAATGTTGACTTTTATTCAAGCAGGCAGTGGGATTACTGGCTTATCATCTTGAAATTATGGAGACTTGGTTTCCTTTACCAAATTTCTCTAACTTGGTAGGACTCAAACTCAAAAATTTTTCTCATCTGTGGCATTTATCTGCTAATATGTTTCTTAAGTCTTTTCTACTCTCAAGCTGTGGTTTTCTCCTGGGCTTCTTGCAGTTCCTTAAAAGCATTCTGCAGGGTTCAGCCAAGAATTTGAGGAGAATTCTATTCAGATTTGAGGGCTCCATTCATTCCAGGATTTTCCTCCTCAATTTCCAGGCTCTTGTGTACTTTCAAACTCTATCCACTAACATCTCAAGCTAAAAAAAAATGTAGCTTTCTACTTGAGTTGTAGTCTCCCTGCAGACCGCACTGACTAGGAGGACCTCAGGATAAAGAGCCTCGTAAATATAGATTTCACTCAAAGTGCTTACCCCTTATGGCCAAAGCCTCTCCAGTTTCTGCCTGCTTATTATTGCTCTCCGTAACTTTAAATAGTCATGTATGTTGATTTTGTTCAGAATTTATCATTGTTATCTGCAGGCAAGTTATTCTGACAATCTACTCCCCTATTCTTAACTAGTAATCTCTTTTTAATATTTTTTTATTTTATGACAGCAAATTGGTGAAACAAATAAATGGTATTGCATTCTCTCGTATCTAACATATAGTAACATTTATATTCTCATAAAAGCTTGGAGTGGGTGAGATCAAGGGGCACTGGTGAAAATCATATTGCGACTTTCAAAATAGGGAGATTTACAAATGTAGTAACACGAGTGGAATATACTTTGTTCTGCCTGCTTGTTTTGCAAACAAGAATATTTGAACATTAACGTGTTCAAATACCATTTCTTGCCAAGTCAACATAATCAAACAAATAGATTAAGAAGGTTAAAGAGCACTCAGGGGTATTCTAAGGCAAACTGAATAACACTCCTATGCATGAAGATTGTTAAAGAAATGAAAATTTTCTCTCAGGGAAATCATGCTGGTTCCCAACATCAGTTTATTCCCCTCTGCCTGAAAATAAGGTTATTTCCTTCTCTTTAAGGTATTCAAATTCTTGCTCCCACTGCTACCTTTAGTAATACTTTCTTTTTGTTCAGAGCTGGGGCTAAGGCAGCAATGGGACAGAAGAGAGAAAGCAAGCCAGGGGTTTGAACTTAGGAGCAAGGTTCCAGTTTAATTACTCTTGGAAAGGGGTTGCAGGAACTCGAGTCACAGGTACGACCACCATCAGTGAGCCATCACCCCCATGTTACAGGTAGAGTAGAAGGCAGAAACATGGTGACAACATATCCACTCTGTTCAAGATTAAGAGACAGTTTCAAACACAAATAGCTAATGATGATTTTTTGGTGGCAGCAAGAGGCGTGACCAAGAGAGTTATCATGGGGGAATTTGATATCTAAAGCAGAGATGGTATAATGCAGGACACATACCACAAAGGTATCTTCAATAATAAAGGTAACATTGTTTCAGACCTTCTGCTTTTGAATCCCAGATCCATCATCCTCTAGGCATATGATCTGAGGAATGATGCTTAATCTCCCTGTGTTTCATTGTGACATCTGGCAACAAGGGTGTAGTGACCAAGAACCAGATCTCCATCTCCAGATGTTTTAATTCACTGATTAATCCCTGAGTCTTTTCACAATTTGGCCTGTCCAATTCCACCCTGGCCATTTCAAACTCTCCTTTCTCTACTCCTATTCCTATTATTTCAATCTCTCCAACTTCAGTTCTTATTCTCTCCAAGATTAAACTCAAATATTTCCAATTCCTTTTAAAATCCATCTTAGATCAACTTTCAAGCAAGCCTATATACCTCCACTCCAAAGGCTGCTCTGAGTAAACCACCGGTCCAGTTGAAACTTGCTATATTCCAACAGATGCTTCGTGTCTATTTAAGTAAGTAACCAGATACTACTGCGCTAGGCACTTTCACAGCACTATATCTAAGCATTCCATATTCCTACTTTGCTAAAGGCAATATTGAAAAATGACACTAAAAACACAAATAAAGGGAAATAAACACAAAAGTGTCTTTTGAAAGCTAACAAAACCTGTTCCGAACAGCAAGCACTTTTAATTAGAAATGCTGCAAGACTGCAGGAGCAGCAAAATGTGATTTCTTAAAACATAATAAGATGTGCTGATTCACAGGCAGGAGGAATAAAGCTTGGAATCTGCCTATCTGCACCAGCAATTCTGGCGCTTCCAACTCCATTTCTGTAAGATCAACCTTAATGGAAACATTTGCACCCAAGCTTGGACTCTTCCAGAGGAAAACTGGGCCTAGTTTGTTAGTTTGTGAGATAACTTAGGTGCGCGATTCTCATTTGGTGGCAAAGGACATAGTGTCCCCTATTCCTGAAAATTCTTCTTGTCCTTCTAGAATCATGGAGATTTGTGTAGGTAGTACCTTTGATTAAAATCCTTCAGGCCCACAACAAGTAATTTGAAATGCATAAAACATCATCATGAAACACATACAGTTGGGTTTATTTTGCACAGGATAAAATGACGGGGGAGTGATTATTTTCCAGTAAAATCAGAGAAAGTGCCTTTTCCCACACGTCTAGGTTTAAATTGCTTGGATGTTCTATGCCTTACATGAGATTGTTTCTGGGAAATACTTTCCAGCACAGATACACAGAATCCCTGCCCGTCTGATGTCAGCATAGAACCTACAAGAGCAGCTTTCACAAGGGAAGTCATCTTCAGGTACTTCTGGCAGAAAGAGGCATCTTAAATTTTAATTTTATACTGCAGTTTTTATCTGAGCCATCACAAGAAAAATGCAAAGGTCTGCTCTGTACCAATGACCTAAAACATTGTAAATAGTAAAATATATTATTTGAATGTTTCCGATAAAAACAAAAACTATTTCCTGAGGCGAGCATCTGCTCCTGCCTCTGAGACCTGCCTCCATGGATCCCAATGGAAATATCAGACATTACAACATACTTCAATTTTAGTGGTTCTTAACAGTTGCTTAAGAGTATTCCTGGATACAATCAAAACGACAGGCAAAAAGTATTATCCTAAATGACTCCACTTCCTCTGCCGTATAAACGCATCATTATGGTTAATTTTGTCAACTTGACTGGGCCAAAGGAAGACCAGATAGATGGTTACATGTTATTTCTGGGTGTTTTCAGAAGAGACTAGCATTTGAATTGGTGGACTAAGGAAAGCAGATGGCCCTCCCCAACGTGGGTGGGCATCATCCAATCCACTGAGGACCTGAACAGAACAAAAAGGTGGAGAAAGATTGACCTGGGACATGACCTGGGACATCCACTTTCTCCTGCCCTTACTTGGAGCACTTGCTTCTCAGACCTTCAGAATGGGACTAGGTCTCCAGCTTGCAGACAGCAGACCATGGGACTTCTCAGTCTCCATAATCACGCAAGCCAATACCTTAAAATAAATAAATCCTGTTGCTTCTGTTTCTCTGGAGAACTCCGACTAAAAGTAAGAATTCCTCAAAGTTCTCATCCACACTTTAGCATGATAAAAAATAATAAATCACATTTTTAAAAATGACTTATTGACTGTTCATTAAGTAAAAGATACTATGGATAGACACTATGGGGTATGAAATAAGGAAGATAATTTTTTTTTGTTTGGGTTCGGTTGTTTGCCTGGGTTCTTATTCTAACTCTGATCCTGCAACTCTGACAATGTGACCAGGGGCCAGTTACCTAACTTCTTTGAGCCATTGTGTTCTCTGTAAATAAGGCATGCAATTTTCCTAACACACAGTACATTGCAAATATTGTGAACAAAACCCTTGCTCATCTTAGTTGAGGATCTGGCAGTGCCTCAGGATGATCATTCTAAAGACCAGTGACTATCAGATTCAAAATTATTTTAGTGCTTAAAAGAGACAGAGCCATCCTCCTCCTTCCACACATGCAGATTTAAGCTGCACAGGCAGGAAGTCACTTACCCAAGGCTACACACTTAGACGGGAGCTAACCTTGGATCAGGTCTTGACACCTGGTTTCTTCATTTTTTTGCAATCTGGTAGACAGATCTGTGAAACCATGGAAAAGTAGACTGACTTTATAACGGTCATTAAATATCTACAAATTAGGAGTTTTTCTGTTCTTAACACATCTCCATTAAGAGACGGTTGCTAGATCTCTGAATTTAGGCAGAAAAATAGGTACTAATCATTAGGCCTTTGGCCTCATTCTCCTCCAATATAATAAAAGAAGGAATTTTTAACTTCTTAAGTTTTTTTATCATCACCTATCTATCTTCTTAAAGAGAAAACGGACTGAAATATGGATAATTGAAAGTTCCAGTGAACTGGGTCCTGGTTAAGCTAGGTTTTATCGTTTCTAAGCCATTTCGTTACAGTCTTATCGGGACAATTGCTTTCGAGCCTGCTCCATATGGTGCCTCTCATTCTCTGCACTGAACTGATCCCCAAATGAAGACCCCTCTGCATTCAATCTGAGAGCTACACTCAGTTCTTAGAAACTAAGACGGCATTTTAGTCTCCTATGTTTCTGAGCTGGTGCCTTTTCCTATATTTTTATTTTTAAAAATCCAGTTTGAGCTTTTTGCCTCATGTCCTCATCTCAGACACCATAAAAAAACAAGTGAGTGAAAGAAAATCTTTTCCCATAGAAAATCTCACACATAATGATGCCAACAGTCCTTTCATTTTACTGGTTGCCTGGCTGACTAGTATATTGGAAAGAAGCGAAGATGGGAAAATAACAAGGAACTGGTTTGTGCTGAGGGGAACCAATGCTACAGTTATGAAGTCGTAAAGAAAAGCACAATGAAAAATAATCTCAGTATCACAGAAGAAAGCAATTCTCAGCAGTAAAGCAGTAACAAAGAACCGAAAATCTTAGGAAACACTCAAAATAGGCAGTAAGAGCACAAAGGCATTACAATGTTCTAAATTGCAAGGTGAATTGAATGATGGAGAGACTGTCTTGAGAACTCTTGAAATTAGTTCTCAGATATTTTATTTGCTTTTCCTTTTTTTCCCCCTCTGAGCGATTATCTCATTTCCTTAGGTCTTCTGTCTTTATGTCCCGGAAACAGGGAAAGATACTTAGGTTCTTCATTAGTTAAGACTCTTTTTGTGGTTCTGCTGTGAAAGATAATCACTTGTTAGCTTATGATGAGGACTTATGACTTAAAATATTTACATGGCAGGCTCTCCACTGTGAAGATAGACTTTAAAATTCAAATTGATGACAGGAGCGAGCTAGATCTTTTAAATGAAGCAAATTTTTTTTCAAATCTCAGCTGAAGAGTAAGAAAAATCTTTAATTAATTAATGGAATGGAACAGGTAGCAATTCTGCCTGACTTTATATATTCTACATCAGGTGATGTGTATAAAACAAAGAGAATATTGTTGTTTACGTGGGTTTCAAAGAACTAAAGAGAAAGTGTAGACAACATGAATTCTTCCTATATGCACAAAAAGTCGATAGCAATGACATAACAGTAATAGGGACTTAGACAGCATCATGTTTAAGATACCGAAAATGTTCTTTGATGCCACGTTAACCAAAGCTACTTTAATAACATCTTACAAGCCAAGTAGGTGTCAAGGATCATCTTTCTTTTACCAATGAGAAAATGGAGCGGAGACAATTCTGTGATTCAGCCAAGATCAAGCGTCAGTAAGCAAACAATCTCAAAATCAGAGCCTTTCAAGCCTCAATTGACAGTCCCAGCCCCAAGGGTCAAATCTCGAGGATGATGTGAGAAAAATCACCTGAGAGCAATCAGGCTCAAGGTGTGCAGGCTCTGGGTGTAGTTCTATCCATTTTTTTTTTTTTTGTCATGAGACCTTTTGTTCTCCTATGCAAAATTAGAAATATTTGTCTTATAACATCATCTGAAAATCCTAATTAAAAGCTGGTTATTTGCAGGAGGACAAAAGCCCAAACATACGTGACTTGGTTATACTTCCGTGTTAGTTTCTTACTCCACTGCTAGCATATTTTCGTATGTTTTAGGCAGATGTAAGGAAGGCATTTTAAAGAAAGCCTATGAAAGGAACTGCATACCTCCTGGAAAGCAATCCGCACGCATCAACTCTTTCCTCTTTTGCAGATAAAGTGCTCTAAAAATCCCATTCAAAGAAATCATCTGTGCTCCTGACATTAATGGTAAGACAAGATCAAGCCTTTATAAATGAGGAAAATAGCTATGAGGATTTTGCTGTATAGTATCGTAGCTATTACAGATTTTCAATTAACCTTTGTGTCTGCTTGGCAAATACCATAATGGTCAGACTCCAGTGCCATAGACTATGTCACAGTGCACAGGATACAGCTAAAGATTTTACTAAGACTTGAAGGCAGTTTCTGCAAAGAAAAGACAGAGAAATCATTCTAATTATTTACTTACAGAAATGTTGATCAAAAAAGAAAAAGTTCTCTGCTTCTAACAAATAAATACCTGCGCAATATGAAATATCATTAATTTATCCAAGCATAATATCATCATTAAGTTATATTTTAATTCAAGTATAAGTAGAATATTGGGCTTAGGTATTGTACAAATCACATGAAGGAGACATAATCCTTTCTTTTCCAGAGCTCAAAGGAATGACAACACTGTTATATTCACTGAAAGACACACATCTGTACAGTATACAAAGAAATGACAGTAGGAAAGATATAAAATATTATTTTAATTATTTTCAGAGCCAGTTATCTGTGTTTGGAATATATTTGTCACTAAATTTGTGCTTAAGAAGGAGAAAAATGGCTCTGTCTTTCTGTAAAATGTTAGCTCTTAAATTCACTATTCTCCAAGGTCAAAAAAGGGTCAAAATGAAGCCTAGAAGAAACCCAAAGGACTGTAAGGTAGCAAATGCATTTGCTATTTACTAATTTTGCCTTATCAGTCAGCCAGTGAAGGACATTCTGGTCTCTGGAAGTCATCTTCTCTTGAGTCTCAGAGAAGGCTTCTGATGCATCCACTTGAGTCATTGGGCCCAAGAGATCTTTTATTCAGATAAAGTCCTCCTTCTTAATATACTGGAAAATAGCATGCCTTCTAATCCTCATTTATTTCCTAAATAACCTATCTTATTTAAAAGAATGCTCAATGCAGATACTAAATCAATAGATTTGATAATAATCTCTTACTGTAGGTTATTTACCTTTAGAATTCAAGCATTCCTAAACAGGAAGTTACTACAAGGGAAAAAAGAATGAGAAACATTATGTGGCTTAACTAAATCAAGTTCATTCCAGAAGCAGAAAAATCCATCATGAGATATACTTTTCTAAAATATGTTTAGAAATCTTCAAGACAAGAAACAGTTCAAGAGCTGCAAAAATAGCTGGAAATGGTGGAAGGAGACAACTGCAAAATATGAAAGACTGGGGGCATTCATCTTTCGGACCTGAATTACAAGAAGCTCTCTGCTAATCCACAGAAAATTGTAGCAGTGACTCATGGAGAAGGCAGGCAGGAGACCAAAAGAGGAACTGCCTAGAGCAGATGCCGAATCAGACCTGAGGGTATTTTAATACACAATCGGCCCAGAAAGCCCTGCATGTTCATGAAACCAGAGGTGTGAGGGATGAGGGAGGGAAGACGGAGGGTCCTATCAATATTTTTCCATTTTCCCTCCTGCTGTCATTCTAAAGAATAGCCTCCTTTCAAGTAAAGTAGATTTCACCAGACACAAACTGGTTAGCGTGTGGGGTTGTTGAGTAGGCATGTACTTAGAGGGGCTCCTGATTTTCCTCTTACCTTACTTATTGCTCTTCCTTAATCCTCTCCACTGTATCCTTTTCTTCAACACACCTCAAAATTTTAAAATGCCACAGCATTTGTTCCTTAGCCTTCCTTTCTTCTCTATCTGCACTTACTCTCTTAGAGATCTTATTCAGTTCTATCATCTATATAGCAATGACTCCCAAATTTATATCTCTAATCCCAGTCTCACTACCTGACTACTTAACTACTCCCTTTGGATACCTAATGGCCATCTCATATTTAACTTGCCTAAAATTAAATCATTGATCTTCACACTCCCCACCGCCACCAAAAATATCTGCTCTGCCTGCAGTCTTTCTCATCTCAGATAATAGCAATTCTTTCCTATTATTCAAGTCAAAAGCCTTGGGATCAGGGCTGGCCTGGTGGTGCAGCGGTTAAGTGCGCACATTCTGCTTCAGTGGCCCATGGTTTGCCGGTTCGGATCCCGAGTGCAGACATGGCACCACTTAGCACCCCATGCTGTGGTAGGCGTCCCACATATAAAGTGGAGGAAGATGGGCATGGATGCTAGCTCAGGGCCAGTCTTCCTCAGCGAAAAGAGGAGGATTGGCGGCAGTTAGCTCAGGGATAATCTTCCTCAAAAAAAAAAAAAAAAAAAGCCTTGGGGTCTTCCTCGGCATTTCTCTTTTTTTGTAACAACATTCATCCAATTTTGGATGAAAACAATCCGTAACCAATCTATAAATGAAAATCAGGGTGAGTTTATTATGAGCCAAATGTAAGGACCATATAGCCCAGGGCCTTCCTTCCCAAAGAAGGAAGGGCACCAAAGAAGTGGAGTGTACAGAGTAGTTATATACCCTCAAAGAGCATGATTCACATATGATTGAAAGATCTCTTTTACAATAGTCATGAGATTGCTCTGTTGGCATAGTGATTGATGGACAGAGCAGGTAGCAGGTCTGCTGTCTCGAGCTGGGTGGTCACAGGTGAGCGCAGTAATCAGTTCCTAGCCTAGGGAGAGATGCTTATCCATAAAGAAATGCCAATGTGGGGGAAAGTTGCACCTTTATCTTAAGGGCACTTGTTCTTGTCTTTGGGACACAGCAAATGCTTAAAGTAGATATACGATGCATGCTCAACGGCCAAGTCAGGCCCTTTTGGAAAAAACAAAGTCAGGCTGAATTGGGTTTACCCCAAATGGCTTCCTCATATACTCCAATATATCCTATTGCTTGCCATTTATTTGTCATGACCTTTCTACAAACTTTGCTGTCTCCTATTTCAAAATATATGCAGTACCTGACCCTTTTCCACCGCCTCCATTGCTTTCACACTGTTCAAGCCACTGTCATCTTGTTACATCTCATCTCTCAGGTCTTTGTTCAGCACAGGGAGACACGAGGACCCTTCACAAAGACTCAACAGTACCTAACTTGTCTTAGGGTTCTATGGATTTTCCTCTTTCCTTTGCCTCTAGTTTGGGACAATATATCTAGTCTTTGAGTTGGGTGAAACAGATTCTTATGGAAAAAAAGCATATTCTTCCAAATCTGCTGTTTAGCCAAGTCCTATATGATTACTGCTTTTGACACTCAACAGCCTAGATTTTCAAAACCCCAAGTCCATTTCTCTGCTTTGGTGCTGCAACAACTCTGTCTTGTGACCATGGATGCTTCACAAATTCTACTTTAAATGAAGGAAGAACAAGAAGTTGAAAAATAATTGCTGAGAATGAAAAAGTATGCAATAAATGCCTCTCCCCATAGATGCAGGAAGGCTGCGGAGTGGGCCAGTTTAGTTGATGTTGCTGGAAGACTCTTCCTTGACCAGGAAGAGGTTTAGCTATATTAGAAATTCAGAGTCCCCAGTAGCCTCAAAAATTGCCTTCCATATTTCTCCCTTTTCTCCTTGGCCAGTTCTCCTGTATATAGGATCGCCTTTAACAGGGAAATCTAAGGCATCATACAGTTCTCTTTCACACTAAAGTTTTCATCAAAATCTTTAGTAACTTTTGAGTCCCTTTCACCTCTATACATCAAATCCCTCACAGGATAACACCCATTGTCTCTAGATGACTTTGGACCAGGGTTTATAATGGGTCTGTGATGCAGAGAGGGATGATAATGAGGATTCTTGGAAATTCTGGACAGGATCAACTTGTAATAAGTCTGAACAATCTTACATCAACAAACTCAGGTGTTTAAGAAAAAATTTTGTATTTTATTGCTGAATTTAATTTCCGTTTTGAGTGCCCATTTTGCTAGGTGATAGAAACAAGATGTTAACCGATTCAGGTTCTCTCCCACTTTCTTTCCCCCAGATTCTATTCTATATTCTAGTCAAAAGATAAAAAGAAATTCCCGGGGGAAACAACAACAAAATTAGACAATATATTTATGGAGAAATGGACTTTCCAGGTCACGGAGAGACCAGAGTCAGGAGTGCATCTGAGGCCGCCTGGGCACTGACAAGGATGGCTAGTTGCCCATGCCTCGGTCGGTTCAAGAAAAAGTCTACTGTTTGTAGACCTTCCTTTAAATGGAAGTACCAACACTGTGTAATTATTCTAAAATCATATTATAAGTCCCAGGAAAAAGATCAGTGTCTGACAAAAACCCACCTTCATTCTCCTTCTGGCAAGATCTTAGCTAAGAAGAAATTGTCACCAGCTACAGCTTGCCCCCACATAGAATGAAGGGTGAGGGAAAAGCTATGCAAAGATATGTGGCTTCTGCTCCTGCTCCAGGCAGTAACCTCACTCCTATTATGTTCTGTAGCTGGGCTAAACAAATTGGGAATTTTAGCCGGGTGTGTGTAGTCTCTTCTTGCCCATTCCAATCTTGCCTGTAATGCTGCAGTATCAAAATATGTGACCTGATGGTCTTGGATAAGTCATCTCTAACACGAAGCCTAGAAGCTATAGTACAGTTCTTTGTAAGATGGATAGATAGATAGATAGACAATAGATAGATAAATGATATATAGATAGGCAGATAGATGATAGGTAGATAGACAGATAGACAGACAGACAGACAGATAGATAGACAGATAGATAGATGATAGATAGATAGATAGACAGATAGATCAATCAATCCATGAACAAATGGTGCTAATTATTTGGTTTCCTCGGCACCTCTGAGCCTTCCGGGATGAAAGGTAAACTCCTTTTGTCCGTTACATTGCTGCCACTGCCTTGCCCCACCCTCGACCCTGAACTCTGGGATTCTGACCCAGGACCAGCACCTAACCTACATTTTGCTTTGTTGTTGCTGACTATGAGCTCTGACTGTGATTAGCCCAAAAATAGGAAATCTAGAACAAGTGACTGCATCCATGCTTCTGCCAAAATTAGCATAGAACTTTTAGTCTTGAGGACAAGATCACTATAAAATATGCGTTGTTTATGCAATTTTATATAAATTGTATTAGTCTACCAAGTCATCATCAGTAACATGAGGCTAACCTCATTTGTATGTATCAAATAAGGTTTCATTTCTCAACTCTAACACTGGCTTAGAGCTGTGCTGTCCTGTCCAATATAGAAGCTTATAGCCATATGAGGCTATTGAACACTTGAAATCTGGCTAGTGTGATTTTGATTTTATGTAATTTTAATTAATTTAGATTTACATTTTAAAACTGATATTCATTTCAGTTATTAGAAAATTTTAAGTAATTTTGGAACAACTTATATATGAATTGACTTTTTCTGTTGTATGTTTAACGAAATCTAAATGTAGATAAAATATTACCAATATTAGTATGTCAATTAAAGTGTGCTGTAAGTATGAAATTCATACTGGATTTTGAAGGCTTAGTATAAAAAAAGAATGTAAACTACCTGAATAATTTTTTGTTGTTTATACCCTGAAATGATAATAGTTTGGATATATTGGGGAAAATAAAATATAGTACAAAAGCTACTCTCACCTGTTTATTTTTATCTTTATTGTTTTATTTATTTATTTATTTATTTATTCTGGAGAGGAAGATTAGCCCTGAGCTAACATCCTTGCCAATCTTCCTCCACTTTATATGTGGGTCACTGCCACAGCATGGCTGACGAGTGGTGTAGGTCCACGTCCAGGATCCGAACCCACAAACCCAGGCTGCTGAAGCAGAGCACATCGAACCCAATCACTATGCCACAGTACCAGCCTTTGTTTTTACTGTTTTTAACGTGACTATTAGACAATTGAAAATTAACTATCTGACTTAAGGTAAATTTCTATTGGACAGTGCTGGTTTAGACTGCTTACTAAATTGCTTTATTATACTTTAAGAGTTATATCATTTTTAAAAGAGTTTACCCCAAACACTTAAGTTAGTATTTTAACCTGAGTCTCCCACTACAAAATATAAAACCCGTGCATTCTTTTTTTCCTACAGAAAATACTATAGGAAAACCTCTCTCTCTTTCTAATAGGAGTACAGGCTCAGTTATGCAAAGTAAACAGGAAGAATTATTTAGGCTCCTCACATTTCTCTAACATTTGCATCCAATAACGCATTCCCGACATTATTTCTGCAGCTTCGAACCATCACTGAAGCTCTTTCTGTTGAAAATCCTCCTGAATGAAATAAAGAGAGCAGATGAATGAATGAAACAGATTAGGATGTTATTTCCTTCTCCTTTGTTACTTGCAAAATGTACCATATGGACATATCACAATGTGCCTTGCAGAAATTTGAATCTCCGATAAAGTTTTTTTGTAAGAATGACATAAAGTACTCATGATGAATGAACTTTGAGCATTAAGTGATGAATGAGTTTTTGAATAACCATCCTTTCAGAAGTTAGATCAAATTTCTAGTAAGATAAGCATCTAAGTTCTGTTTAAGTGGCTCATACTTCAGGTTTTTGAACAAATCTGATTGCTCTATAAAATCTTACAGTGAAGTAAAACTTATACATTCTAGTACTTACACATGAACAGATTTTAGAGATTTTTCAAATTAAGATTTTAATCAACTCTTTCAGAGTTTCTTGATTGAGGAAACTAAATCAATTTTAGTTTCTTCTTTAAAAATACTGTATTACTGACTTGTTTGAGTAAATGTTATCATTACTTGGGAATACTGCTAAAATAATATTATTATAACCCTGTGGAAGACACTACTTGGCTAAATGTATTTTAAATCAAAGATTTACTGGGCACTTTATTTTTACTAACCAAAAAGAAAAAAATGAGTTAAAAAGATGAAAGTAACCATCCTGACTCTTCAGGTATTACAACATAGTCCCAGAAGTCAAAAATACACACATAGAGCATTTATGTATTAGAATTTGTAGGCTTTGAATAGACAAAGGAGAATAAAAAGAAAAATAATAGAAGGGATCAGCATAAGCTAAGGCATAAGACAATAAAGGAAATCTCAACCAATGAAAAGAACAATACAAATATGCTCCAAATAGGGCCAGTATAATTACTATAGTGTAGATTCAGATATGGTTTTACTTGTTTCCAATAACATGGCAGGCTAAGTACCTGGAGAAACCTTTTGCTAAAAATAACTAATAATCCTGGATATATATAAATATGTCTAAATGTTCCCAAATAAACAATAAGCTGGCTTGAATAAAATAAATTCTCAAGAGAGACAACTATATAGAGAACTATAACCCAAAGAAGCAAGCAGAACACTGAAGCCAACTTTCACCCTGAGATCATTTGCCTAACTAAGTAAATTTAAGCTTCAATTTTCACAGACTCATGAGATTTTAGAGGTTGCAATTCCAAAGAGATAAACCCTCAGTGTAACAGACAATCAAAAATAACCCTCTCCCCCAACCCCTAGAGGCTTGCTAGGAAATTTGTGTATCTCACAACTTAGTACTGAACAAAGGGGAAAAATCATCACTGGGGATTTGGAACCACAAGCCAAGCATCACCAATTTCCACAGGACAAATGCACGCTACTTCAGTGTTTGGAAAGTCTTCAAGATAAAGATAAAAATTAGATATTCCAGAATAGAATTTCCCCTCATTGCCAGAGAGGAGCAAATGAAAAATCTTCCCAAAAGAAACTCCTCTCATTTCAAAAAAATCATCAAGGGCTAACCCCATGTTGTAGTGGTTAAGTGCATGCACTCCCCTTTGGCTGCCTGGGGTTTGTGGGTTCAGATCTCAGGTGTGGACCTACACACCACTCATCAGGCCATGCTGTGGTGGCTTCCTACACAGAAAATAGAGGAGGATTGGCACAGATGTTACCTCAGGGACAATCTTCCTCAAGCACAAAGAGGAAGATTGGCAATGGATATTAGCTCAGGACCAATCTTCTTCACCAAAAAAAAAATCATCAGCTCACAAACAGAAACTAAAAACAAACAGAAAAGAGGGACCATAATTGAGAACAAGCAGAAAGAAAACAGAATCTAAAAGGATTTCAAATAAGGAAGGGCATTTTCAGATACAGACTATAAAATAATTGTTTGTTTTTAAAGAAAATTTTTAAAGCCAGAAAATATGTTTGAGATGGACAAATTATATTTAAAACAAACCAAATATAATTACTAGATGTGAAATTTTAAAACACAATGGATAGATTTAACAACAAATAAATAAGGAGAAAATTTGTGAACTGGAAAATAGATATGAAGAAATTATCCAGATTGTAGTAGCATAAAAAAAAGAAAAAGAGATGAAAAATAGGAAAGAAGGTTAAGAGTCATAAACAATTAAAGTGAGAAAACATTATATATATCTATTTGGAGTTCAAAATGAGACAAAGACAGATGAGGTGATATTTAAAGGAATGCTGGTTGAAAATTGTCCAGAACCTTTGAAGCATTCTAATCCACAGATTCAAAACTCCCAACAAAATCATACCTAAACACATCACAGTAAACCTGCTGAAGACCAAAGCAAGGAAATGACATTAAAAGCAGCCCAAGAGGAAAGACAGATTGCCTTCAACGGAGCAACAGTTTAGACTGACAGCTGACTTCTCATCAGCAACTATGGAAGCCTTAAAATTAGACTAACATATTTAAATGTTGAGAGAAAATTATAGAATTACGTATGTAACCAAAATATCTATCAAGAACAAAGACAAAATGGAACATTTTCATAAAAACAGAATCCAAGAGTATTTATGCTCAGCTGTTCATCACTAAAAGAGTTCATCACTAAAAGAAATTTGGTAGGATGCATTTCAGAAAGAAGGCAAGTGATCCCAGAAGGACAGCCTGAGCTTTAAGAAGGAATGAAGAACATAGAAATTAATGAGCACAGTTAAATAAACATTAACTATTCAAAACTATAATAACAATGTGGTGTAAAATAAATAAGACAATTAAAATATACAACCACAAAAAACATTAACTAAGACAAGGATAAACAGACTTACTGTGTCTAAGGCGTTTGGTGCTGTCCAAGAGAGTGAAAGAGGTGTTAATTAAATTTAGACTTTGACAAGTTAAGCATGCATATTGTCATTACAAAAAAAATAATAGAAATGGAGTATATAATTCCTAAGCAGATAGACGAAAAAACAAAGGAAAAAGTTAATCAATTAATCTAAAAAGGGAAAAGAAAGAGAAACATATAAAAGGAGTCACAAACTGAAAGCCCAAAATAAGATAGCACAGTACATATAATTGTATCAAGAATTACATTAAATATAAAAGGATGAATGCTCCATTTAGAAGGCAGATATTTTCAGAATGGATTTTTAAAAAACAAAAGCTAAATACTGTTTAAGAAAGACAAATTGGAGACTTCCTCTGTCAGGAATATGGAGGAGACTTTTCCCTACTCTTCCCAATAAGTACAACTAAAAAGTTGGGATATTATATATAAAACAAACCTAAGATGACCTGAAAGGTGCAGAGAAGAAGGCAGACAAGCCAGGGACCTTGAGATTCAAGGAACAATGCAGTGGTGCATCTCCAGGTTTTCTTTTTGCTTTACAGGTCTCAGACTTGTTGCTGAAGAAGCCAGCAACCTAGAAACACCAATAGGGGCAAACACAAAAGCTGCAACAAAAACCTGCTCTCTCAAGCTAAAGGACCAAAAATGGGATTTAGAAAGAAGGAAAACCTTTAGACAATGACTGTTCAGCCTGGGCAAACACCACAGGAAAAACTGGGGCCCCATCCATCGCAGCAAGAGTAGAGTGGGGAGCCTAGACTTGTACCCTTACCAGGCTACAATGAGGTGCTCAGTCTCCCCACCCTGCAGGGACGGTGTCAGAGAAGACAAAATAGGGAGCTAGGACTTCATCCCTGTTGGGTGAGAAAGAGCCCCCCACTCTGCAATGTCAACAGAGACCACATGGAGAGTCTGGACTTCCATTCCCACCTTGTGGTAACAAGGTACTGAGGAGGCATCAGAGGAGGCCTAGTGGAGAGTCAGGATTTTCATCACTGCCCATTGACCTGACGTGGGGAGCAGTAATGAGGCACTCGGTTCCTCCCAGACATGGAGATATCGGTGTAGATCTAATGGGAAGCTAGAACTCTCCCTCACACCCAGTATTAACAAGGCAGCCCCACCCTTTGCCCCCACTTCCCCTGCCCAAGAGGTAACAGAAAGGACCTGCTGAAACACAAGCTCTAAATAATGTCCAGAATCTCATAATATATTACCCCAAATGTACATATTTCAACTAAAAATCACCCACCATATGAAAATCAGAAAGATCTTAAACTGAATGAAAGACATATCTAAAACATAAGGATACAGAAAGCTTGAATATTAAAAGACAAGGTGGGGAAAGATACATCAATCAAGAACTAACCAAAAGAAAGCTATTTTGGCTTTATAAACTACAAATACAAAATGAATTTTAAGACAAGAAGCTCTACATGAGATAAAATGGGTCACTCCAGCTAAAAGTTTCTATTGATCAAAAAGACAAAATTTTAATCTCCGTAATAATACAGCCTCAAAAGTTACAAACAAGTATTGTCAGAACTACCAGGAGAAATGGAAAATGGGGGTCTATCTATTACCACAGCCTAGCTTCTCTAATTGAAATCCTGCACAGAAGATTTAATTCAGCAAGAAGCCTTGCTTAATTCTGGAGAAAATGAGGTATCAAATATTGAAGAAGCTTTTTCCAAAAAGAAATACGGTGTGTTGCCACATCAGCCACATGTACATCTCTTCCACTCCCCTGGTGGTCCTAGGAGGTGCTTTGAGGTGTCAAGCTGACTGCCTCATTTCTCCCATGGAGGCAAGAGTGGTAGATTGGGAATGAAGAGAAGCAGTATGGGAAACCAGCTGTGCCTGACACTCACTGCAGGGCTCAGTGCAACTCAAGAAAAGCATTAGACATTTCCAAGAATATGAATAACATCTGTTAAGATTATGGCATTTCCTACAGAAAACACAACAGTAATGATTACGGAATGCTCCCATTAGAGTACCCCATGAGTCATTCACTCAGAAGCAAACACGCTTTGAACACCCAAAATTAATCTAAAGTACAACTCTTTATTACTGGTTCTTGGCCTTATGCTTTCCTAGTAGGCTATCTAGACCAACCTGTGAGCACTAATAAAAGTACCCTAGGGGGAATCGTAACTTTTTCTTTCCCTGGGAAAAGTTCAAATGACAGTGTTAGAGAAACAAAGGAACGGTTCTCCTTACCAAACCACCAGTCGCTAAGAAAAGTACAGGGGTCTTTTCTTATCCAGCCAATGGTCTCTCATCACCTGTTCTTAAATAGTCTCTGCAGCAAAAGCTGAATGGAAGAGTTCTTTGACTTTCTAGTAATGTATTACCAGAGACAGTATCTCTAGGCAGGACATCAGAAAATGCCACAGATTTCTCTCTCTGCTCCCACTGCCCTCCTTGTGAATGTAGTTGTCATAGGACAGGATGAGGGGATGAAACTGCATGCTGCAGCTCTCAAATGTACCACCGACAGGGGGCACCCAAGGAAAAGCCAGGCCCCTAAAAAAGACTCAGGGCTAAATTTCTCTCTCAAGGGCAGTCTTGCACAGTCTATCCTTTCCTAATCACCAGGGCTGCAAATCATAAAGGAAATTTATGAAAAACCAGATGAGTGTTTAAAAGAGGAGGTCTACCCTTGCCAGTGTGATTCCAATGGCAGGCAAAGTTGAAACCAAGCCTGGTAGACACGTCTCTCTCTCCCAGTATTATTACCAGGAAACCACAGGAGAAACAGCTGTACTGTTAAAGGATTTTCTTTTAAGTCTAAATGTATCAATTGTGTGGATTGTCCATACTCTTCCTTATCCAAAGAACTTTTATCCTAGGCTATAATCTAAAACTTCACTGCCTACACTGCTGGAAGCTTTTCCATTGAACCACGTGCTTTAAAAAAAACCTCCGCATTTTGGTTTTCATCTCCTCAGAAGAGCAAATTACCCCATCAGCCTGTGGAGAAGTGGGAGGTTATTGTTCGCGAAAGTATGAAAGAACATAACACAACAACGCAAATGAGAAGCTTGAAGTCTGTTTCACCAGTTAAAGCTTATCCTGGAAAATACTCATTCTCAGAGAAAAGATGGGGGAAAATACACTGTAGCCTTTATACAGAAAGTTTTGAGAATATTAGCACTGTATTTAAAGGAAGCAAGTAACAGCTATTCAACTCAACACCTCTCTCCATCATTCCAAGGCCACCTTTTAAGACGTTTTGTTGTTATGAGACAGAACGAATGCTTCCTGCCTGTCGGACCTAGAGAGGTATGTTAGTCCACAGTTCTATAGCTTCTGCCTAGAATGTGCTAACTGAAGACTATAAAAATCGCTGAAGGACATTAGCTATCCAGCTTACAGGAAAACTCACATTTCCTGCTCCTGCACACTCTCAAATAGTCATCACATAGCATTTACTTTAGGCAGCAGCGGCTTCCTGTTAAAAAGCTGGAGAGCCAGCCAGAAGCAAAGTGCCAGGAGGAGAGTGGAGGAAAATTCATTCCAGTTTCTGGGGTAACCCTTGAGTATTCCATGAATTCTCTGTGTTTTCAAAGACAGCAAACAAGCTATTTGTTTTCAGACCATTCACATCATGAGGTAGGTCCTACCTGTTCTATTTCATGCTTTCTGGAGAAGTTTAAATGCAAGTCTCAAAATATGAGCACAGTCATGCTTTGCTTAACGATGGGGACACATTCTGAGAAATGTGCCCTTAGGTATTTCTTCGTTATGTAATCATCATAAAGTGGACTTACAAAAACCTAGATGATATAGCCTACAAAACACTGAGCTCATACAGGACTAATCTCATGGGACCACCGTTGTATATGCAGTCCATTGTTGACTGAGATGTCGTTATGCGTTGCAGGACTGTTTATGAAAAGAGAGTCTTCACCTTTTTAAGACCAAGTGTACTCAGAAGAGCTTTGCATGTTTTGGCCAATTAAGTAACAGCTAGAAACTAGGACTGGAATGCCTCAATTGATGCAGGGCAGAGAAGAAAGTCAGATAAGACACAATAGAGTTACAGCAGGCTCAGAAATAATGGATTTTTAGTACCCTTTCAGGGCCCACGATAAACAAGTGCCTCTCTGAGGTCCTTCCTACTTCCCAGAAAGTTTCCTCCACTGCAACGTTGATTATCATAGTTCTTAAAGCCTGATAATGTAATTATGTATTTACACACATCTATTCCCCTCCAGAGGCAGCTCACTCACAAAAGGCAGACCCTTGACTCATTTGTGCATTGATCCCCAGCATTTAGCACAAGTTCTGGTACTCAATGTATGTATTTCCTTGTGGATCCCCAACCAGAAGGAACTAAAACATCTATTCTTACTCCCAGGTCACTTCACAGGGCTGATGAGTAATCACATACATATGCTGGTCAGGTCCATTCTAAACACAGTTTTCAACCTCAGGGGGCCTTCAGTGATACCCAGCAATTCTATCACCTTTTTCCCACTCCCTGGCCTATATCTATCTCCCATGCAGCTGTTTCAAACTTTTAATCTTTTAATCCTCTCCTAATCCTTCTAAAATCAATTTCAAAATCTGTCAACTGACGTCATAATATTCTACTAAAAAATAAAGACCATCGTATACAAATTTCTTCCATTTCTGTCTTCTTTACCTCCTTACCTTCTCCTTTAACTCTATACTCATCCTTTTCTCTTTTCTTACTTTCTTGGAGGAAAATGTCACATTACTTTCCAATGTGAAGCACCTATGAATAGATTCCTTTCCTTTCAACGTCCTCCAAGATTTCTCTCCATCAATTAGCCACCTCATTCTTGTACCTTCATTTTCTCTGTCTCCAATGAGAGCTTTGAAGACAACAGATCTTTCTACCTACGTCATCAGTTTCAAACTACACAACTCCAGACAAGCTCTCTAACCTCAGTTTCCTCATCTACAAAATGGGAACAATAATCCATGCCTCACAAGAATTTGGGGGAAGATTAAATGAGATACTGTACATAAAGCACTCAGCCCAAGTCTTAGGATATATGCTCACTCAATAAATATACATCCCTTTCCTTTTTTTCTTTCCTATCCAAAATAAAACCACTTTTAAGGACTCTGCTTCCCAGTCTTGATTGCAACATTCTTTTCTTTCCTTCCCTTCCTTCCAGATCTGGAATTCTGTGCCCACAGTTCTCCTCTCATTCACTCCTCAGCCCACTGCAATCTGGCTTCTCTCCCATCACTCCACCAAAATATCTCTCACAAATGAAACCAAGATTGCTTAAATGCTCTGAGTTTCACAGATTTAAATTTTTTCCGAAAAAGCCAAGGAATGAATCATGCAATAAAAGACAGGATGAATGCATGAATAGACCATATTCTCTTTACTTAATCTCATCTACATCCATGGCTTTAACTTTTACCTGTATTTCATGGTTTCCAAAAGTTTCTCCTGAACTGTCTCTCTCCTAACTCAACCACTTATGTTTCCAAGGGCTTTTTAATCCTCCCTGCCTGAATACATCATGAGACCACAACAAAGATCTAGGCAAAAATCTACCCAATTGCCCCAGTTTGAAACATTAGCACCATCCATCCCCAAGAAGCCTGTTTTTTCTTCCATTTCAGAGCTGATCAGTCACTAAGTCTAGTCAATTCTACATTCAAAATATCTTCAATAATCATCAAATTTCAGGAGAGTGGAAGATTTTCTAAATGTTAACTATATGTTCTAAGACTCAACCACCTGTACGTGTAATCACATTACCTAATAACCCGAGTTTCTTTTTTCTTTACGACCTACATGTACGGGCCCTCCAGACCCCCAATCTGCCAAGGGAGAGCCTGCCTGTGCTCATAAACCAACTGCAGTTTTTGTTCTGCCTGCATTGGCTTCTCTCAATGGATGTGAGGCCTGCGTATGATGCCACCTTCAGGTGCTTCGTAATTGCCACTGATGGTGCCCAATGTTAGAAAATAAATAATGCTGTCTAGAATGTTCCCCCCCAAATTTCCCAAAGCCACACACTTTGAAAGTGATTGACACAAAAGTGTGGATTTAAGAGTGATTGGCATAGGAAAAGTGATCTTTGTCCCCTGTAATACTTTGAAATTGTGTACCCAAAGGGTTCCCATGGGAAAAGGACATTACTTAATTTTACCTATAAAATTAGCAAAATAAATACCAAGGATAATGATCAAGGGTAGACAGAATGTGGAGTCAGGCACTCTCATTTACTCCTGGTAGCAGCTTTAAAAAGATTTGAAGGAAATGTACCAAAATGATAACTTTAGCAAGTTGGTATTAAGTTTTTTCTTTTCCAGATTCTTCATAGTACTCTATATATATTATATTCCATATTCTAGTAGTTTTCTATGGCTGCCATAACAAAGTACCAAAAACTGAGTGGCTTAAAACAACTAACACTTCTCTCACAGTTATGAAGGCTAGAATTTCCAGACGCAGGTGTCCACAGGGCCAGGTGCGGTCTGGAGGCTGTGGGGGAGAATCCTTCCTTGCCTCTTTTGGCTTTTGGTGTTTGCAGCAATCCTTAGTCTTCCTTGGCTTGTAATTCACTCCAGCTACATGGCCTTCTTCTCCCTGTGACTCTTCACATCGTCTTCCCTCTGTGCATGTCTGTGTCCAAATTTCCCCTTTTTATAAGGACACTGGTATTATTGGATTAGGGCCCACCCTATCGGCCTCATTTTGACCTGATTATCTTGGTAAAGAACCCATTTCCAAATAAGTTTACATTCTGAGGCACTAGGGGGTTAGGACTTGCATGTCTCTTTTAAGGGGACACAATTCAACCCATAACACGGTACTTACCAAATTTATTGAATAAGCATGTATTTGTTCATGATCAAAAGGAAGTATGACAAAAATTAACCTGCCCCATCCCAAAGTGGCTTGCAAATCCATTGCCTCTCCTGGGGCACTGCTGTTTCCAATAGCGCATGTCATGTATCATTGCTCTGCCATCTTTCTTCAAACTATATTTCAGCTTCTAGATTCTCTTTTTTTCACCATACATGCAGTACAGATTTCCATATAGGCTGTAAATAAATGTCTTCATACCTCTGTGTGAAAGTACCACAGTCATGGGACAAAAGTCACACAGTAAGGAAGGTTCAAAAGAACAGGTGTAGATGACGCCCAACCTCCCAGTGTCCCATCTGGGCTGCTGTCAATATCTTGGGATAATCACTAATTTATTATCATAGTACCCTTTAGCTACAATGACCTTTCCAATACTGGTTTTTGTCCCCATCAATATTTATTGCATTTTGCTGCAGTTATTTTCCATTAGGAAACACAAACAGAAATCAATATTAAGATCATTCTCTAGGAATACCATGTTCTCTGCACTGTCACTCCTTTATAAGTGATTTTTAGTAAACTCAGTATAATCTGCTGTTTCCTAAGACCTCAGGGATACACTTAGCCCTTGGAAAATGTTTAAATTTTAAAGGTAAGCCAATGTACTTCTCTGGACTGTGTTTACAGTGTGAAACCTCCCTTCATGCGTCTCAGCCATGCCTATCGAACTTGCTAAAAAAGATCCTCTCACCTCTCCTTGTCTGAATCAGGCAGACCCACTTAATTATTTTCCCATGAGTTATTTCCTTTGTGAGAATGAGGCCAAAAAGCTGTCTGGGACTAAAACGAAGCACATCCTTTCCCCAGCACCTGTGTTTCAGGACATTTTACACCTTGAAATCTACCAAATTGTGTCAAATCATCCAATTCAGAAGTGACACGAGGGCACATGTGCTGCAAGCTTTGCCCCAGACACCTACAGAAGGTGCAGGATGGCTCCTGAGAGGTGGGCCTGTGCACAGCACGTGGCGGAGCCGAGTGCAAAATATTTGATAACACACCAGGTGAGCCCATGCAGCTGTTACAACATTAATATCAATCAGACAGAGTCTGTAGAGTGTTTCATAAAGCTGTGAAAAAATGAGA
Organism: Equus quagga; assembly: GCF_021613505.1. NCBI lineage: Eukaryota > Metazoa > Chordata > Mammalia > Perissodactyla > Equidae > Equus > Equus quagga. Next base: position 16,137,942 of record NC_060277.1, read on the forward strand.
AGGAGCCGCAGTTGTCAAAGCTTATTAACCCGCCCGAGATCTTTCAGATGCGTACCTAAATAGCCATCAGTAGGGTTGTAAATTCCTCACAGCATTGCTGCTTCCAAGGATTTCTCCTGATTTAGCATATGGCTTCTCTCTCTTTATCCTCTCTGTCTTTCCGCCCTCTTTGCCACCACCATTTTATTTTTCTGCAGTTTCAAACTAGTACTGAAATTTCGGCATTATGGAAAGGTTTCTCCATGGAGAAACCAGGAAAATCCTTGCTCTGAGTCTTAGCTTGCTTGCAAGAGGTAAGACTCAGAACCTGGAGGATGGGAAGAAGAGGAAAGGAGCAGGGCTGAAATGAGGGGGCAGGCACATGAGTGGGAGAGCAGCGCCCAATAGGCACAAATATTTAGACAGGTTTTCCCTTTGCACAAATTTAGTCTCACCTGCCACCCATACCCTCCCCCTGGGGATCCAGTTGGCCATAAAGTGTTAACGATGGGGTGGAATGGCGCTGCCCATTCTGATCTGCTACACTCGTCTCTCTTCTTTCTGGACTGGCGTCCGTCCCAGCCCAGAAGACACAGCGCTAGGCCATGGAACCGGATTGGGGGACACTTCCAGTAGCCCTCACTCTGCTGGTCAGTGAAGCCCAGTGGGACACACTTCACGAGGGTGCCCATCAGCTCCCCAAACACAGGCTGCAATGGGTCTGATGAGATGTTCCCTGACTCCTTCTCCAGGTACCCAAAGAGACGCCTCCTGCAATAATCACATGAATGGCATTGAATCCCCAGCTGCTGCCCTCCACCAGCCTGTGACAGGATCAATATCCAGTCATGCTGCCTGAGACCATCCTATTCCTCTGACAGGAAATTAGTAACATTTTGATTTTTTCCTGTTTTTAAATCTGTGCAGTAGAATCAGAGCAAGCCCAAGGAATAATGATTCATCCCCTTCCTAAGTGCATGTTCGGGATGCAAAGTCATTCCCAAAACCCCTAAAAAGCAATTTGGGGTAGGGAAAAGGAAAAGATGGTCTAGAGAAATGACTATGTTGTCATTATGCTGCCTGACTTCCTCACTGAGATAGAAGCCACGCCTAATGCAGCGCTGGCAGGTGAGGCAGACGCTTCACGTCCTGTGTATCTGGGAACCTGAATTTAAGCAGACTCTGGAGTCATAAGTAAAAGCTATCTCCAAAACACGATTGATGCACTCACAAGCCTCGCCCTCCTGAGGTCATTGTGGCTCCATGTTTATTGATGAGTGTGCTTCATCTAATCAGCATTCAAATCAGAATGTTTGGTTTATTTTAGACCCAATTTTACATATACTGTGGTTTTAGAAGTTGTTTCTAAAATGAAACCTTTACCAACAGCACAAAAATAACAAGCATGAAGTAACAGAAGATTTTGCAAAGACTATAGAGAAAAGGGGGGAAACGACAGTGATTACTCAGGAAAAATCTTTGAAAAACATTCCGTGCAGAGACAATTTCTGCTGACGTGTCACATCTTGCAAGCATTCTATGAGGCATCAGTGTCTCTCTAAAGAAACATTTGTCAGGAAGGGTGAGCTCGAAATGTGTCATCTTAATTATTACATGAGCAACCTTCAGATTCAAAATGATTTTTTTTATTTACCCACTGAGAGATATACTTAAAAGCTCACCAAACTTTTTTTAACGTTTACCAAGATTTTCTGCTCCCGTGACTTCCAATCCAAATAGCCTAGCAACACCAGGACAGACATAAGTCTAACAGTTAAACTCTATTCTCTGAACCATGAAAAAAATCAATAAAAAATTGTTGCTGGTGTGATGAGAGTGAGGATAAGACTATCGCCTGTGCTGGTGTCACAGATGGGCAGGTTAAGTCTCTTGCAGGTGTCTGTAATTTTATGGAAGAATTCTAATGCCCTTCAAGTCCTCTCTAAGCTGAGCGATCTACAGAGAGGGAAAACATCTGGAGAAACGCTGCAGCTTCTTCTCTCGGTTTCCCCGACTGCTGTGACCCTAACTTTCCAAGCTGATCTTTAACTTCTGTGAAACAAGGATTGGGAAGCAACGTGAGTTGGAGGCCTGCGTTCACATTATTTCAGTTGAATTACATGAATTACTTTATGGGGCTAGAGGACATGAGCCACACAGAAAACGTCTGCCTTTAGGACTTTCTAGAGCCCCTAAGCAGGCATGCGGACAAGCTTCAGGGGGAGGATCAGCAATAATATGAAGAGGTCTGATAAGTGAATTATAAGGACACTCCATGGCTGCGGGAGGTGTCAGGGAGTAAGTTTCTATGTGCCCAGGCATCATCATGGGAGGGCTGGTCAAGTCTGAGGGAAGGAATTGGACTGCAGACTAGACTGCCCCGTAACATCCTAGAAAGCAGGAACGGAGTCTCTGACGCAGTACTTTTCTAAAGCTTCCATAAAACAAAACCCTAAAAGGCAAAGACAGTGAAAATGTGAACCCACCACAGTCTAGGCGGAGGTGTGGCGATGGCGAAAGAGCTTTAAAGTCTACTAGCAACAAGTTCAGAATATCTTTGGACTTTCTTGGTTTAGCTTAAAAATCAATACAGATAAGTTATATACCCTGAGATCAATCTTTATTGGTTGTAACATAAAATCACTTGCAAATTCTTTTCCATAGAATAAATTTTGGGTGTTTATTCTCTGTGCACTGAGAGTATCCAACTGCCAATCTGAGGAGCAGGGTTCTAACCTATTTGGACTCAGTCTGTAAGAAAAAAAAAAAAAAATGTGGGGCCAGCCCCATGGCCGAGTAGTTAAATTCACCCTCCACTTAGGGGCCCAGGGTTTCGTCAGTTTGAATCCTGGGCATGGATGTGGATCAGGACACTCATCAGGCCATGCTGAGGTGGCGTCCCACATAGCACAACCAGAAGGACCCACAACCAGAATCTACAACTATGTACTGGGGGGCTTTGTGGAGAAGAATCAAAAAAGATTGACAACAGATGTTAGCTCAGGTGCCAATCTTGAAAAAAAACAGAAAAAAATGTAAAGTAGGTGACACATCAATGGTTTAATTTTCTCCTTAATAACATGTCTTGGAAAAAAAATTAAAAAGATTTGCCATAATGTAGAAAAAGTCTGCTGAAGTGCTTCACAGATCACTGCTCCTTGAGCGTCGGGCTAAGACAAAGGGGGCTGAATAAGTAATGGTCAGTCTTAGGTCGAACACGGGGCGCAACTTCAGTTCAGAATTTAAAATACTTATCAGGATAAACCTACTAGCGTAAGAGAGGCCTATTAAATATCATTAACTGACTTCAGGGGCCTTTAAGGGATCTGGGCCTGCAAAGAAGGCAAAACACGGTAAACTTCATATTTGCAAAATTAGATCTAGAGAGTGTTGAGTAATTTGGAATTGGTCAATAACACCAATTAGCTCCACAAGCTCTTCCTCCCCAGAACTACCCTAAAGAAGAAATCTAGGTCGAAAGTATAGTGTGCTCTCAAGTCCTTGCCACTCAGTCCTTGCAGCTGGATTGCTGTTCTAAACTTCCCTACATAAGGTGGCAACCGGCATTAGATTTTACCTGGAGCTGTTAATAGCCACAGGCAAGCTCGACTTCATTTTCATAAAGGTAATAAGGGTATCTGTCCTAATGTAAATTATCTGTTATCTGTAACGGCTCTTTGGTATTGAGGCAGACCTCGGAGATGTGGCAGGGTAGGTTCCAAACCATCGCAATAAACTGAGTCACATGAATGTTTTGGTTTCCCAGGTCACATAAAATTTATGTTTACCCTATACTATAGTCTATTAAGTGTGTAATAGCATTATGCCTAAAACTACAATGTACATACCTCAATTAAAAAAATACTTTATTGCTAAAAAATGCTAACCGTCATCTGAGCCTTCAGCAGGTCGTAATCTTTTCCTGGTTGAGGGTTTTGCCTGGGTATTGATGGCTGCTGACTGATCAGGGTGATGGTTGCTGAAGGCTGAGGTGACAGTGGCAATTTCTTAAAATAAGACAACAATGAGGTTTGCCATATTGATTGACTCTTCCTCTCACGAATGATTTCTCTGTAGCACGGGATGCTATTTAATAGCATTTTACCCACAGTAGAACTTCTTTCAAAATTGCAGTCAATCCTCTCAAACGCTACCGCTGTTTTATCAACTAAGTTTACATAATATTCTAAATCTTTTGTCGTCATTTCAACAGTCTTCACAGCATCTTCACCAGGAGTAGATGAAACCACTTTCTTTGCTCAACCATAAGAAGCAACTCCTGGTCCATTAAAGTTTTATCATGAGATTGCAGCAGTTCAGTCACATCTTCAGGCTCCATTTCCAATTCTAGTTCTCTTGCTATTTGCACCACATCTGCAGTTACTTCCCCCACTGAAGTCTTGAACCCCACAAAGTCATCCATGAGAGTTGGAATCAACTTCTTCCAGACTCCTGTCGATGTTGATATTTTGACCTCTTCCCATGAATCATGAATGTTCTCAATGGCATCTAGAATGGTGAACCCTTTCCAGAAGGTTTTCAGTTTACTCTGCCCAGATCCATCAGAGGAATCACTATCTATGGCAGCTATAGCCTTACGAAATGGATTTCTTAAATAATAAGACTTGAAAGTCAAAATTACTCTGATCCACGGGCTGCAGAATAAATGTTGTGTTAGCAGACATGAAAACAACATTCATCTCATTGTACATCTCCATCAGAGCTCTTGGCTGAATAGGTGCATTGTCAATGAGCAGTAATATTTTTTTCTGAGGAGTAGGGCTCAACAGTGGGCTTAAAATATTCAGTAAACCATGTTGTAAACAAATGTGCTACTATCCAGACTTTGTTGTTCCATTGGTACAGCACAGGCAGAGTAGATTTAGCATCATTCTTAAGGGCCCTAGGATTTTTGGAATGGTAAATGAGCAATGTCTTCAACTTGAAGTCACCAGCTGCATTAGCCCCTAACAAGAGAGTCAGCCCACCCTTGGAAGCTTCAAAGCCAGGCACTGACTTCTCCTCTCTAGCTATGAAAGTCTTAGACGGCATCTTCTTCCAATATAAGATTGTTTCATCTACGTTAAAAATCTGTTTTTTAGGGTAGCCACCTTTATTAATGATCTTAGCTAGATCTTCTGGATAACTTGCTGCAGCTTCTGCATCAGGACTTGCTGCTTCCCCTTGCACTTTTCTCTTATGGAGAAAGCTTCTTTCCTTAAACCTCATGAACCAACCTCTGCTAGCTTCAAACTTTTCTCCTGCAGCTTCCTCACCTCTCTCAGCCTTCACAGAACTGAAGAGAATTAGGCCCTTGCTCTGAATTAGGCTTTGGCTTAAAGAAATGTAGTGGCTGATCTGATCTTCTGTCCAGACCACTAAAACTTTCTCCACATCAGCAATAACACTGTTTTGCTTTCTTATCATTTGTGTGTTCACTGGAGTAACACTTTTAATTTCTTTCAAAAACTTTTTTCTTTGCATTCACAACTTGGCTGGCTGATTGGCGCAAAAAACCTAGCTTTTTGCCTATCTTGGCTTTCAACATTCTTTCCTCAATAAGCTTAATCATCTCTAACTTTTGATTTAAAGTGAGAGAGTGTGACTTTTCCTTTCACTTGAACACTTAGAGGCCACTGTAGGGTTATTAATTGGCCTAATTTCAATAGTGTTGTGTCTCAGGGAATACAGAGGGAGAGAGATGGGGAACTGGCCAGTCAGTGGAGCAGTCAGAACCCAAACAACACTTATAGATTAAGTTTGCCTTCTTCTATGGGTGCAGTTTGTGGCACCCCAAAACAATAACAACAGTAGCATCAAAGATCGCAGATCACCATAACAAATATAATAATAATGAAAAAGTTTGAAACATTGCGAGGCTTATCAAAATGTGACACAGAGACATGAAGTGAGCAAACGCTGTTGGAAAAATCATGCTGATAAACTTGCTTGATGCAGGGTTGCCACAAACCTTCAATTTGTAAAAAACACAATGTCTGCAAGGCGCAATAAAGTGAAGTGCAATAAAATAGGTATGACTGTATACGTGCCCTATGAATTGACATTTAAGTTTATTTCAATTTTTTTCTTCTTAAGACACCACTTCATTGAGTTCAAATTTGTCTAATTATCTCTTTAAAGTGAAAAAATTTAATGAGATGGAATTGCTGAATCTAAACCCATAAACATTTTACATTTCAAAACCCTCTGGAAGAGTTGTTCCAATTTACATTCCCACTAATGATCCATAAGTCTGAAAGTTTTCCACATGCCCTTATTGACTTAAAGTTTTTAAATTATTTTTATCTTTGCTAATCTGATAGGAGAAATTTTTATTTCCATAGTATTTTATGCAATTGAACTTTTTTCCACAAATATATTAGCCATTGGTATTTCTACTTTTTTGAATTCCTTGTCATATTCTCTATCCATTTTCTTTGGGGATGATACAATTTTCTTATTGATTCCAAAGAGCTCTTTCTAAATTGGCAATATTAACCCTTTGTCCGACGTAATATAATATTTTCTCACTTTATTGTTTGTTTTTAATCATAGATATATTTTTATATTATAAACATATTTATATTATAAAATTAATTGATCTTTTCTTGCTTAGAAAAGCTGGACACTTTCCAACATATAAAATATTCATGTTTTCTCTTTAACATTTTACATTTAAATCTTTGATCTACTTGGATTCATTTTGGTGTAAGAAGGCACAACGTTTTTTCTTGCAAATAAATAACAGTTACCATTTAAGTCCTTTACTGAACCCATAGTACAATATCAAGGTTTTCCAATATAATCATAGGAGTCAACTGGAGGATTAATTAAAAACAGATGTCCAGGTCACAACTCAGACCTGCAGAATTAGAATCTCCAGGAAAGTAGTTTGGGCATCTGTATCTTTTTTTTTTTTGGAGGAAGATTAGCCCTGGGCTAATAATCTGCTTCCAAGCCTCCTCTTTTGCTGGGGAAGATTGGCCCTGAGCTAACATCCGTGCCCATCTTCTTCTACTTTATATGTGGGATGCCTGCCACAGCATGGCTTGATAAGTGGTGCCATGTCCGCACCCGGGATCTGAATTGGCGAACCCTGGGCTGCCACAATGGTGCGCACGAACTTAACTGCTACGCTACCAGACCAGCCCCATCTGGATCTTTTAACAAGCGTCCCAGAGAATAATTATGATCAGGAACATTTGGGAAATAATTAGAAGAAAGATGTAAAACTTATTTGTACCTACAAAAGACCACTCAAATGAAAGTTAATTTTAAAGTTATTATTTTTTCTTCTATTTTGGAAAACCCGGGTTACGCACAATCCTAGACGTAAAGATTTAAGGCTACTGCAATGTAGCAAGTAAAAGGAATCTTAAATGCTATTTGGAATTTAAGGTGCCCATGGTGAGCTGGAGCTGGCTCATATTGGTCCATGAAAGATGATTGTTAAATATTTAGGAATTTTGCAAGCTGATTGTTAAACACAGCCGTTATTAAAAATTACATAACCTTACAAGTAAATACATTTTTACAAAGGTAGTAAATATTCAAAAGCCATCAATTCCCAATTATTTTAGAACATTTCACTATTCTGTGCTCTTGAAGTTATTTACATCTATTGTATCTATGGTGGAAATACTCCTCCTGCCCACCTCTTCCCAACTCTGTGTTTAGTGATATCACATTGACAGCCCAAAACAAGCCATTGCGTGAACACTTACCCCAAGGAAGTCATCACCTGCCGCACATCTTGATTTACTGTTTGTTGATTGCCTACACCAGGGTTGGCAAATGTTTTCTATAAAGGGCCACATAACAAATATTTTAGGCTTTGCAGGCCATGTAATCTCTGTCACAACTACTCAGTTCTACTATTATCGCATGAAAGTAGCCGTAGACAATATGTAAATGAATGGGCGTGGCCAGATTTCACCCATAGTGGACCAGGTTTGACAGAAGGGTCACGATTGGCCAAATCCTGAACTAGACTTTAGAAAGTATATTAGTCTGCTTGGGCTGCTGCAACAAAACACCATCGACTGGGTGGCTTAAACAACAGAAATTTATTTTCTCACAGCTCTAGAGTCTGGAAAGTCCAATATCAAAGTCCCTGAGGGTTCAGTTTCTGGCGAGAACTTCCTCCCTGGTTTGCAGACGGCCACCTTCTCACTGCGTCCTCACGTGGTGGAGAAAGAGAGAGGGAACAAGCTCTCTGACGTCTCTTCTCATAAGAAAACTAATCCTACTGTATCAGGGCCCCACCTCTATGACCTCATTTAACCTTAGTTACCTTCTATAGGTCCTGTCCCCAAATACAGTCACATTTGGGGACTAAGGCTTCACCATATGAATTTGGGGGGACATGATTCAGTCCATAGCAGAAATTAATAGAAAAAATTTTGCAAAAGCAGATTAAACTCGAAAGCGTGTCAAGTCTGTAGTCATTATGTTGTGAGAAAATGTTCTTCCAGTATTAGAAAGCTATTATCTAGTTCAGCAAAGAACTCACTCATGTCACTGAAGAACAAGTGAAGTTCCAGCATATATCTTCATTTTTTCTCTTTCGTCTTAGTTATTAACATAAATAAAAAGGTGAACTACCATTCCTGTTGGAACCATACTCATCCATCAATTGCAATCATAGGTTGGCTACGGATACAAAATTTGACAAAAATCAGTGAAAGCATTGTATAAGGATCAATTGACTATATGAAATTTCCCATAAAGAGTATTGTATATTATTAGTAGTAAATTTTGTCCTATATATCCTTTACATTGTAAAAATATAAATGTGTCTGTGTGTGTGTGTGTGTGTACTGGGGGGAGGGGAGTTAGTTGTTAAATATTTGCTAGCACACCTCTTTCACTCTCTTATTCTTATTTCACTCTCTATAACTCTCTTATTTTAAAAATAAGGAGAATCTATGAAAGAGATGTATGTTGTCAGCTTCCCTGGTGGACACGTCTTGATTTTTGCCTGTGAAGTATCTTTCCCCAATTCTACCAATAAGACACCTGGATTTTCCTTTAGGAACTATCCTTTTTATATTTCAAGTGGTGTTGGTGAGCAAGCATGGATTGCATTCTCTTTTGATTTTGAGACCATCATCATGACTAAGAAACAAAGATACCAATATCTTCTGAACAAAGCAGGAAATTGAGGCTCATAACACACCAGTGACTTCCTGGATTCCACATGGGAAATGAGGAATTAGGCTGACCCTTGAACTCAGGTCTTCTGACCCTTTCCTTCTTACCTGCCTTAGTTGCTATGTCCTCCTGGCTCTAATATGACATGTCTGATTGTCCTGCCTGCCTGACTTTGAGACACTTCTGTGCTTTCTGTGTCTATATAAAACTCTCACCTTACTCCTGCCCAACTCCCAGCCATAGCCTTGGCCCTCTCAGTCCACACACTCATCTCTTTCTCCTGACTCTCCCTACTCCCTGCTCCACATGAAGACCATGTGATGATGCTGAAGAGCCAAGCTGCCAGGTCACTTTTTCCAGGCCCCGAGCTGAGACTGGACTTCTCCCCAGTGCATGTACAGCAAGAGCAGTAGCAGTAGCAGCGAGCTTCTGCCTTCCTGGCTCCACAGAGCAATGAAGCACGTGGCGGAATGAAGGAGCCAAGTCAAAAACGACCATTTTCAGATTATATAGATCTTGCCCTAATTTTCATGACTCCCCACCACCAAAACATGTAAGAAACTCAGTTCTAAATTAGAGGCTTTATTTGCGAAAGCTGTCTTTGAGTAAATAGCTCCTTAAGGACAAAGTAAATGAGATCCTTATTAGACAGTGACTAGGCATGTGTGACTAGAGAGAGAAGGCCAAAAAGTCTCCCAGAAAGCCACACAAGTACTTCTCTTGGGCTGACAAACCCTCAACTTGCCTAGATTTCTCTACTGCTCTAATTTATTCATTTATTCATCCATTCTCTATACATTCACTCAACTAATACTTATTGTTTAAGGTTTATACTTATACATATTTGTTTCACACACACTTTTACTCAACGAATTATTATTAAAACTTATTTATGTGATACTACTGACATTTCACATTTACATTATTTATTTCCATGAAGAAGAATTGGAGAAATGACAGATTTAAAGAAGAAAGGAAGGGGATAAGGAGTGAGGGCAGGAAGGCAGAAAACAAGCGAAGAAATGAGAAAGAAAATCAATATTTATTTAGCTACTATATCCCAAGAATTGCAGGAAGCAGTGACATAGGTTCAAGCCCATGTTTTGTAGTTTAACAGCCAGATGACTTGAGACTGGCTCAGATCCTCTCTGAAGCTTAATGTCTTTACCTGGAAAGCAGAAATAATGAAAATGCCCACTTTTCAGAAACATGGTGAAGATTAAATGAGACAATGCCTATAGAAAGTATTTCACAAACTGTGACACAGTAAACAAATGTTAATTATGGTTTCTATTATGTGTAGTTCCTTTCTCTCCATTAGCTGAAATGAAAGGACATGAATCATTGCCATAATCTCCTCTGTACACAAGGGATATTTGAATGTGGTTGACTGACCGGTGTGACCAGTGAAGAAAGAATATCAGACCTAATCCAATCTGAGAAAAGATGACATTAGCTAAAGAGACATGGCCAGCTTTGCATATAGACAAAGGCTGCTGTACTTTCTAAAGAGTCTAGAGGGACTGCAAAGCTCCCACAAAAGGAGAGATGCTCACTGGGAAGGCTCGTACCTTCACAATTTTGCTTGTAGCTAGTTTCTATCCTAATTTCATTCCCTTCTAGTGATAGTCTCCACTTTAGGATTTTGAATACTTCTGGAAATATTTTGAATTAAGATATATTTCTCGTTTGTATAAGATATAAACTGTAACTAAAGTTTTTGAATAAAATAGATATTTGCAAGCCCCCCAGTCAGGAGATACCTACCTTAAAAAAAATTTTTATGCAATGCCAATTGAAGTGAGAAAAGCGCCTGAGGTTTTCAATAGAGCCGTGGTTATAAGTTGAAACTTCAGACCTGTCACTGTTAAAAGGTTCTCGTTCAGTTGAATGCACATTTTAGAACTTTTTTCTGCCCAAACTCTGTAAAAGTTAAAACTTGCATCTACGTCCTTAAGACAGACTCTACCTGTTTGCCACGTGTATATTTATTTGTTACTATTTTCAACTGGTAGTTTTTTTTAAGCAAATCAATGATTGTTTAAAATTACATACTTAGGGAGAAACACAAGAAACAGAGTCCAATATGAAGTTATCTGATTGCCAGTCTTGACAATGTTCCTTTTGACGTTTTATATATATATATATATATATATATTTATATATTCCAGGAAGAATATAAAGGGTCTGATACAGTAAAGTGATTGCGACTAGAATCCAAATCCCAGTTTTGTTCGTATGAGCTTCTTAGCATTAAAGCAGTTTCTTAAATTGTCTATGCCTCAGTTTACTCATCTGTAAAATGAATATAATAACATTTATTCCTAGATTTCTTGTGAAGTTTAAATGAGATAATTCATATAAAACAATTTATATAGTGTCAGCTCAGACCTGTATTTCAATAATTTTTAGCTATTATTATTATTATTATTATTACTAAGGCAATGGAAAAGAAGTGAATGTTTTGAGGGGAATGCCTCACAAAATGGGAACAAAACTATCTTCCAAAATAGCTACTTAATTCCTGCAGCTACTTAATTCCTCCTGTGAAAAGAAGAGGAAAAAAATATCTCTACCATACCTTGAAATCTAAAAACCATATTTCAAATTGACAGGCTCAATCATGCACTCCTCCAACTATTCAGGATAGAACAAAAGGATAATGTTAAACATAAGTTAAAAACAGGAGTCACGCCAACTACAACATTTTCTCAAAAAAAATTTTCTTTCAAACTGCCAAAAGTTTCATATGTTGATAGTTATGGGAATCTCATCGATCTAATTATCTCAGATCAGAATATCTGAAAATTAACTAATATCTTTCTAATCTTGTCAGAGGTCACATACATCTTTATGGTACACTGTAAAGACCATCAGAATCTGAGGATTCCCCATAGTGATGGCTTTGATGAATCAGATATTTTTTAAAGTGTTTGCACATTAATGAGGAAGACTAACTCAACATAGCTTAAGAGCACTAGCTAAAGGCCACCTATCTTGCTTTAAGAAACAAGGCATCTCACAATAGTCTATTAGGAACATAGACCTACAAAGTATTTCAGAAATTCTCTAAAAGAAAATCTCTCATTCTAAATGTAAAATCTCAGCCAGGCAGGAGTTTAGCAGAGGTCCACTCCATGATTTGATGGTAGACCCCAAAATGGAAAATTTTCAATTAATGCTGACAGGCTATTCTGGCCAATAGATTACTTACGAGCATATGAAATAGCAAAGTTCAATGTCCAATAAAACGAATGTTACAATTCAAATGAGAAATATACAAAGGATGCAATAAGGGCTACAAGACTATAGAGTTTCTCTTGCCATCATCCTTAACCATCACTGAGTTAGGTAAATTTTATCTCCTATGTAATTCTTTAATTTTTTCCTGCTTTCCATCAGCATTGCCACTGCCCTTTTCGGTCCCTCAGCCTCTCTCACCTGGAGTGAGACACAAGTATGTGTAAGAATATAACAAGGAAGGCCAACTTTTCTTTCCTGCCCCCTCCCCCCAATCTTGCCTGCCATCCACCTTAAATGCAAATTAGAGCTTTCTTAAAACCCTCCAATGGCTCTCAGAGCCTTTGGGATAAAGGACAAATTGCCTGGCATGGCAGCCATGGTCATTGTCTCCCATCATCTCATCCCCACCTCCTCCTACACACTTGCCTTGTAGGCAACGTCGAATGTCTCTAATGCTCAGAACATGCCCTGTTGACTCACGACTCTCCTCTATGTCGTGGCATATATAATTCCCTCTGCCTGAAATGTCTGTATAAAAACTCCTACTCACTCATCTTTCAAATTTCAACTCAAATGTTATCTCTTTTTCTTACCTGCTCTTCTCTCTCTGCTCTCATTTTACCTTGAATATATCTGTGAGAGTTGCTTATCATGTTTTGTAAAATGGCTTGTTTGCCAGTCTACATCACTACAGTACATGGATTGTGTGTATTTCCCTTGTATACAGTGCCAGGTAGGAACTCAAGGAAGGAAAGATGGAATGAAGGAAGCAAGAGAAATCAGGAGGGACGGAACAAGGGAGGAAAGGAGGCAAATATGCTTGCAAAACTAGAGGATTGTTTATCAAAGGCAGCTTGATGAAATAAGAAGGATAGATAAACAAGTGGATAGATAGATAAACAATGAGAGGTAGGTAAGTGGGTAGGCAGACAGGTAGATAGGTAGATAGATCAAAAAGATAACAAATAGAGAATAAGCAAAGTGAAAAGCCCTGACACAATCTTGAGTATCAGTATCCCTGGGCTAAATGTCACTTTATTGACCCTTCAGAATTTATCAGTGAAAAGAGCTAAACTTCATACATTGATCTTTTATTTGAGATACAAAAAGGATATATTTCAAAAAGACAAATAGTAGGAAAAACAGCTCTAAAGTACTTTGAAACGGGAATAAAACTGATCATATCTGGTGAATCAAAGTAAATAAAGTTTTAGAATTTTAACAACAGATATAATTTGACAAAGCGATTATCTGACTTTGATTGAACTGTCTGATTTATCCTATATATTTGTATTCTCTTACAGATAGAATTGGGATGGAAATGATGACTGCATCTTTCACAAGCCTAGAATAGTGGTAGGACCAGTGTCACATGTTGAGAAACTAGCCTGTCTTTGTGAAGGAAGATTGCCATTAGAAAAAGGATTATACTTTTCCTTTCTACTTCACAGAATTTCTCCTATTGGTAGGATCTGACTTGGCTAAATGGTAAGAATATATTATATATCTTAATACTCCTCTTTTCTAATATTTTTTTACTATAAAGAAACAATCTGAGACATTTTAGCCAACCTTGAATTCTGAGTTAAAGTCACTATTCTGAACTTTAAAATCTAACCTTAGATGTTTCATAGATGTATGATAGGAGAATATCATAAAGATTTAAGCTATGTTTCTAAAGATCTAAATATTCAGTTCAAATCTATAAATATGGTATCTGGTCTTAAGAAGTTTGCAATCTAGGAGGAGAGATAAGGCATATACATAAATCATGGTAATGCAAGAAAAAAGTAGGATCCATATTATAAGAGAGATATAAATAAATATGGTGTAGGGCCACAGAAGAGAGAACAATTAATTCTGGAAAGATCATAATTTTGCATAAAAATTTATGTGGAAGAAAGCCGTGATGCATTCCCTAGAATTTCACAAGCTGATTTACAGTCAAGACAGCAAGCTCCTATCATTGCTCTTTGTGTCCAGGACTCAAGTTAGATATTTGCTCCATAAATTTGGTTTGGGGGTACGATGGCATGCTAGCCAGCTAAAATGGATGCAGACAGCTCCACACATCATTCTCCCTTCCCCATCTGGGTCCATATACTTAGATATGCATGAGGACTTGCGTTTCATAACTAGAGAAAGGGGGAATGTGTTTGTCTTAGAAGAGAGGGGACATAGGGGGACATAGGAGAGAAGGATGGCAATCATAGCGTATTTACAGCCTGCCTGGCCTGTGGATTGATTTTAAATTATGTTTAACAAAACGAGAGTCAAAACCCTCAGAACTGTTTTCCTAAGAGATGTACTGAGTTTCTGGACAAATGGTAATAGCGCAAACCTGATGGAATCATTCCAGAGTAGCTATGGGCACAAGCAGATATGGATGCGTTAGGTCTGTGGTTTAGAAAAAAAAAAGTAGCCTGGAGTTTGTAAGAATGGCATTCCACACCCCTCGATATAGAACCCATCCGTTGGTTCCACCTTCCACAGAACAAGCTGCAGGCTCACCATCAATATGGATAGCGATGTTTTCAGGGAGGGAGGGAAGCAGCAGCAATTCTTCGCATAGCGAATGCTACAGAGCTGGAGAAGTTTAGGCACTGCCATACCGGGGCCACAGCTAACTGAATTATAGACCCCTGCGAAGCCGTGCTCTGGGGATGCTGGAAATTGCTGCAGGGCCCTTTGGAAAGTGCTAGTTCTGATATTCGTGCCAGGGGGCTCAAGATTTCTTTTGTAGACACATGTCCATTGGGTGTGGGACACCGGCCTGACCTAAGAGACAGGCAGACCTGGGTTCAAATCTCATTTTGAGTATCAATTAGCTGCAAGTGTGAGATCTCAGCTAATTTAAACTTCCTGAGTCTCGGTCTCCTCTGCTATATAATGGGGCTAATAATATCCACTTTGGAGAACTGTTCTCAAAATTAAATGAGACGTAGTTAGACAATACATAGATCACTCCTGACAGAAAAAAAGATTCATTAAGGGGTAGCTAGTCTTACAATGGACATTATTGTTTAATAAACATGCTAGTAGTAATTAGTTATAAAATAATCGCATTTGCTCAAGCTGACATTTTAACTCATAAAGCACAAATTTCTAGAGGTGACAGCTAACCTTTCAATTATCTCATCTAGCCCTTTATTTTACAAATTAAGAAAATGTAGCCCAGAACAGTTAAAAGTTCCCCAAAGTCATACAGTTAAATGGCGGAGGAGCACACTGAGAACTCAAGGAGTCTGTTGTGCTTTCCCTTCCCGGCTTTGTGCCTCTTATTCTAAAAGATAAATCAGCTTCTAATGTAACTTTCCACACTTAGAAACTGATTTTTTGTGAACAAAATAAATCTGGGACCCCAGGTGGCTCAGGCTCAACTTAAAGTCACATTCAAAGCAGCACGCCCAGCCACCAAGAGTAATTTAAAAGGAATTGCAGTCTTTACTCACATATCAAACACAATTTTAGTGATTTAATTTATAACCCACAGCAATATTATAAAAATAATTTTTTTCTCTTCTATTCTTTTGCACTGCACTGTCCTCTGTTGTTTCCACCACCAACCCAGGAAAACTTTTGATGCTATTACCAAAATTCTCCAGGCACTCTGCCCTTCTGTTTTACCTCCCTCTTTCACTTCCTCATTTCCCCTGTCTCACTTCCAGAACAGGAAGAGACCCAGAGGATTTCAGCTCCACCCATTTCCGTCGGCCAGCAGCTGTGGGGTGGTCAGAGGGGCCCTTCACGTTGGGCTGTCCTGGTACGTCCTCACTATCCACTTCCCCTCCATGTGACTGCCTTTCTCAGGAGACGTTCTTGTGAGGACTTGCTGGTGAATTGTTCACCTCATCACCATTTCAAGTCTTACCTGGGACATAAAACTAGAAATCTCACATTATGTTCCTAAAAAAATATGCTTTAAATTTAGTAACTAGAAAACTAAACATTGTGTGCTCTTTGAGCCTTTAGTAATAGAGTGCAATTACTCACATACCATTGGTGAAAGAAAATCTCTGAAAGGGTAGTCCTCTTCGTTTGAGTTTATTCCTTTGCAAGGAATCCATGAGAGCTAGTGAGGAAGGAAGGCAGCCACTTAGGTAAAACAATCAAATTGTAAATCAATGGATTTCTCACTGCTGGAGCTTTATCATCCTTACATCACGGTCTTTGTGTTATTTGTGCTACTTTAAAAGTAATGTGAATAAACCATGTGTCATGTATATCAATATAAAAGAGTAATCCTGACTCTTAAGAGCGATTGTAAGAAATAGAATTTTATATCCAGATATTCTGAGGAAGCTCTTTCTCTCTTTTTTTTTTTTTTTTCCTTTTTCTCCTCAAAGCCCCCGTACATAGCTGTGGATGCTTCTAGTTGTGGCATAGTGGGATGCTGCCTCAGTGTGGTTTGATGAGCTGTGCCATGTCCGCGCCCGGGATTCCAACCAGGGAAACCGTGGGTCGCCGCAGCAGGGCATGCGAACTTAACCACTTGGCCATGGGGCCAGCCCCCACCCTTTCTCTTTTAGTATACATTGAACTTAAGCTTATTCCATTGCCAGGCAGCTAGAGCATGAGATATAGAGAAGCAGCTGGAGGATCTAGCCAGCCTCTTTGGTCATGCTCTTTTTACTTGGATGCATAGATATTTATACCACTTACTGGGTCTATAATTTTAGTTCCTGATAAAAGTTATCTTCCACTTACACTCTCAAAACTCATGGCTCAAAGGTCTCAGCCAGGTCCATGTGACTAATACACACAATAATACCTAGCCCTCTTTTACACCAAGAAAGCTTTCGAAGTCTTATTTACATTTACGGAAAATGGGAAATATTAGTTAGAAGACTTAGTACAGAGATTAATAAAGGATTTGCTTTATTACTTTTACAAACAATGGAATACAGTATTTCTCTTTAGCGATATTTCGGTACACTTCAGTTTTCAAAAGGATAAAAATGCTGCCCAGGAATATTGAACTTCGTAAGTTACAACGCACAGTCTTACATCCATTAACTTTTCAACAAGCCTAACTAAAATGACAGCAACCGTGATGGAGGGCCAGTGGCTCAAAAATTTACATTTCTTCCACCTGAAATATTTACATCTACATTTATACGAGCAAATGCCCCAAATTACTTAGAAAATCCATATGTTAGTTATTAACAATGTCCTTTTTACCTTATAAGCATCCATCCCATTAAATGATAACCAAGATATTACTAAGTACTACATGCACGTAATGACTAATACTCTGGATTCTAATGAAAAAAAATAATTTGTCCCATACATATTTTATAGCTTCTAAAAAGAGAAGGAAAAACAGAGTCCAAGCAGGGGGGGAAAAGGCCATGAGAGGAAAAGGAATAGTAGAGAATGAAACTGATGCTAAGCCCTCTGACCTACTAATGGATTCTTGAAGAAAGACTTTAAGGAGATTAATTCGAAAGGAAAATGAAGTGGAGCCCTGAGCTGTTACTTGTTGAACACTCTCATTGTAGAGTAATGGGAACTATTTTCTTAGTAAATGTGTTGCCAAAAGTCAAGAGCACTAATACATATTCAACCATTCCCCACGAACAATTCATAGTTGTTCAAGTGTAGACTCCCTCCGCCTCCATGGGCTCTTCATTTACCTCCTCATTCTCCCTCCATTGTTCTGCTGCTTTATGAACACAGCTCATTGAAGCTGAAGACAAAAACGTCTTAACCAGGAGTAGCTATGGGATTATGAAGACAAAGCAAGAAGAAAAACAAAATGAAAACTCCATTTCAACCATCAAGCTGACATAAAGTTTGCTGCCTAACCACAGTGCTCAAAGGACGCATAGTAATAACTGTGAGATCTCACATAAGAACTATTATTTGATAATAAGTTACTGAGGTGCATTACTAGACACGAGAATTAAATGTTTGTGAGTTCTAAGATTTTAACTTTTGATGGTTTCTTTTTTATCTTACCCATGGATTAACTTTTAGTAACAAAAAATGGATAAATAAACCATCCATAATAAATCTACATTCATTTTTGCACCCAAGTAAGAATGATGCCAAAATACTTTTATTAATAAAAGCACAACAATTACATTTACTAAATCAAAGACAAAGTGATAATGAAGGAGAAATGGAGGGAAAATTGGCAATAATAAATGTTCATCATAACAATAAGATAAAAATCTGCAAATTCTCTGTAGTGTAATGTTAACATAAAATGAGGTTTACTATGTTCTCAGGGTCATGATGGAATAGCTTGTTATCACTCCCGCCCATACGACTCCAAACTGTAAATGAAGTATAACATGCAACCGCTTAAAGGCACTGGAGAGCAACCAAAAGAAGATTGAAACTGGAGGGGATTCAGCTCTTGAGAGAAAGGAACCAGACTAGATGAGATCATATTTGTTTGGCTTTTCCCTAAGGGCATTCCCCAGCCCAGGTACATAAATAGAGATCAAGGAGAAAGCTGCACTCTTACTGACCTGAGAAGTCAAGAGGATACATTTACGACCTATTTAGAGCCACTGGAAATTGAGGGACCCAGAGCGGAGAATACCAAAATCTGTGTAGAAACTCCTCTCAAATTGTTGGTTGACTCCAGAACAGTTCATGTTATGGCAAAATTCCAAAAAGCCCAGGGGGATTAGCAACAGCTGAAAGCCTGAAAAAGCTGAGTAAAACTTTCTGCAGCTTCCCATAGCAAGATGAACGTTGGAATTCATGTCTTGCCAAGTTAGAGTGACTTTCCATTGAAACAAAAATGAACCATCACTTAAGCCAAGAGCAAAATCAAAATAAAGACTTACCCAATAAAGCCTAAAGCCAGCTTCCATTATCCTAAAGTAATCTCTCAGTACTCTAGCTGCCTGGTAGAACAAAACTCAACCTGTTCAGAGAAAAATACGGTGCCTAGAGTTTCCACAACATATCATTTCAAAGAAAATCGAATGAAGGAATTAGTAAAGGTAAGAGACAAAATCAATAAAATGGAAAATGAAAGAGAAAATCCATAAGTAGTTCCTTTAAAAGTATAACGAAATTAAATTAATATAATTCATAAACTCCTAGCTAATCTTCCAAAGGAAAAGACAAAACACAAAAATGATCAATTTCAAGAAGAAAACATCATCAAAGACCCTAGAGATATAAATAAATCATAAGGAAAAATTATGAAAATTAAATTCAACAGCCTAGTCAAATGGACAAATTTCTTGGAAAATCTAAATTACCAAAACTAAGAACAAAAAGAAATAGCGAACCTAAACAGTCTATGCGAACTAAAGTAATTATATTCATAATCCAAAACCTTCCCATAAAGGAATTCCAGACCAAACAACATTCTTGGTGAACTGTATTAAACTTTCAAGGATGAAATAATAACAACCTCACATAATTTCAGAAAAGAGAAGGAGAGGGACAATTTACAAAATCATTTTATGAGACTGATACAAAAAAAAAAAATTTAATTACAAAAAAAGCAGTGTCTTTGGTACGCGTCTGTGGATGTCCACTTACTGCAGCACCATTTGTTGAAGTCTGTCTTTTGTCTACTCAGTCTCTTTTGCACCTTTGTCAAAAATCAGTTGGGCCTATTTGTGCAGACCTATTTCTGAATTCTCATCCTGTTCCGAGGATCTATATGTCTAGCCCTCCACCAAAACCACGTGGTCTTGGTTACAGTAGCTGTATGGTAGACCTTAACATTGAGTAGAATAATTTCTCCACTTTATTCTTCTATTTCAAGATTATTTTAGCTACATTAGAGACTGAGTCTTTCCACATAAGTTTTTTAAAAAGCTTGTCTATGTGTACAAAAATCTTTGCTTGGATTTTGATAGGAATCTCATTAACCCTACAATCGGTTTGGGGAAAATTGGCATCTTTACTATGTTATGTCTTCCAACCTCTGAACATGGTGTAGCTCTCTATTTATTTAGGTCCCTTCAATTTCTTTCATAAGCATTTTATAATTTTTAGTATATAGATCTTCTGCATGTCTTACTAAGTTAATACCTAATATTTCATTTTCTTTCGGATGATTCTAAGTGGTATTGTATTTTTAATTTTGGTTTCCACATGTCCATTATTAGTATGTAGAAATGTGATTGATTTCTTGTATCTTGTGAAATTAATGAACTAACTTATTAATTATAGAATATTTTATGTTGAGTCTTTGGAATTTTCTACATAAACAATAATGTCACCTACGAGTATAGACAAATTTATTTCTTCCTTTCCAATCTGTATGCCTTTTTTCTTCTTGCTTTATTGTAGCAGCCAGAATTACTGGTACTATGTTGAATAAAAATGGTAAAGGCAGACATCTTTAACCTCATCCTGGTCCTAGAGGGAAAACATTCACTCTTTCTTTATGATTTGTCTTTTTTAGCCTGTTGATAGGATAGATTAAATTGATTTTCAAATGTTGAACTAGGTTTGTGTTCCTGGAATAAATCTCACTTGTTCATGGTATATAATTCTTTTTATATACCGTCGGATTTGATCTGCTAATACTTTATTGAGGATTTTTGTGTATAAACTCATGGAAAATATTGTGTCTGTAGTTTTCTTTTTTGGTACTGTCTTTGTTGGTGTCATGGTAATGCTAGCCTCATAAAACAAGTGAAAATATTTCCCTTCTTTTTTATTTTCTGGGATAAGTTACGTAAAACTTGGTCAATTCTTTAAAACTTTGGTGGAATTCTCCAATGAAACCACTTGGGCCAAATTTATTTTTCAGGAGATTTTTAGTTATAAATTTAATTTCTTTGATGATGCTAAAACAATTCAGGTTATTAATTCCACTTTGTTTGAAGATTGATAGTTTGTGGTTGTTAAGGTTTTTGGTCTATTTCTTCTAAGTTGTAGAATTTATGAGTATGAAGCTATTCATAGTATTTCCTTGTTATCCTCTTAATGTCTGCAGGATCTGTCATTGTATCACATGTTTTATTCCTGATATGGATTATTTTTATTAGTCTTCCTAGAAAATTATCAATTTTGTTGTTTTTTTAAAGAAGCATCTTTTTATTTCATTGATTTTCTCTATTGTTTTGTTTTCAATTTCATTGATTTCTTATCTTTGTAATTTAATCTTTCTGCTTGCTTTAAGTTTATTTTGCTCTTCTTTTTCTGGTTTCCAGAGGTAGAAATTTACGTTATTAATTTCAGACCTTTTTTCTTTTCTAATCTATTTAGTAGTAGAAATTTTCCCCTCAGCACTGCTTTAGTTGCATCCCAAGTATTTTGATATGTTGCATTTTAATTTCATCCAGTTTTATGTAGTTTTCAATTTCCTTTGAGATTTTCTCTTTGACCCATAGATTATTTAGAATTATCTTGTTTAATTTCTTCATGTTTGGAGAGTTTCCTATTATCTTTCTGTTACTGACTTCCAGCTTGCTTTCATTATGGGCACAGAACAAACTCCATATGATTTCAATTCTTTTAATCTGTGAAGGTTTGTTTTATGGCAGAATATACGGTCTATTTTGGTAAATGTCCCAAGGACATTTGAAAAAATATGTTTATTGTGCTGTTATTGGGTGTAGTGTTCTATATATGTCAAATCAATCCTCCTGGTTGATTATTTTGTACAGCATTTCTATATCCTTGGTGAATTTCTGTGTAGTAGTCCTATCAATTGCTGAGAGTGAAGTCTTGAAGTCCTCAACTTTAATCGTGGCTTTGTCTATTCTTTCTTTAAACTCCATAGTTTGTCCTTTATGCATTTTGAGGCTCTACTGTAGCTGCAGACACATTTAGGGTTGTCGTGTCTTCTTGGTGGATTGATCCTTTTGTCATTACGTACTGTTCCTCTCAGCTTCTAGATATTTTCTTTTCCCTAAAATCTACTTTTATCTGATGTTAAAATAACCACTTTTGTTTTTATGGTTAATATTTGCCTGTATACACTCCCACCATTTACTTTCAACCTACCTATGTGGTCGTATTTGTAGCTTCTTACAGATATATTGCTGGATAATATCGCTTTTTTTAACATTTTTAATCCATTTTGCCAATTTCTGCTTTTTAATTGGCATAGTTAGACCACTTGCATTTAAGGTAATAGTCTTAGTCAGTTCAGGCTGCTATAACAAATGCTACACTATAACAACCATACACTGAGTGGCTTAAACAACAAACATTTATTTCTCACAGTTCTGGAGGCTGAGTAGTCCAAGATCAAGGCACTGGCGGATCTGGTGTCTGATGAGGATCTGCCTCCCGTTTGCAGAAGGCTATCTTCTCATTGTACCCTCATATGGCAGACAGAAAGGGCCAGCTCTCTTCCTCTTCTTATGAAGACACTAATCCCACGATGGAGGTTCCACCCTCATGACATAATTACCTCCCAAAGTCTTCACCTCCAAACGCCATCACATTTGGGCTTCAACGTATGAATTTTGCGGCAACACAAACATTCAGTTCATAGCAGTAATCATTGACGTGGCAGGGCTTAAGTGCACCATTCTATTATTTGTTTTCTGTTTGTTTCCTCTGTTGCTATTTTCTTCCAGTAGGTTATTTGAACACATTTTAGGATTCCATCTTGATTTATTTATAGTTTTTGAGTATATAACCCTGTTTAGTTTTCTTAGTGGTTGCTCTAGGTACTACAATATGCATACGTAGCTGATCACAATTTACCGATAACATTTCAAGTGTAGAAACTTACTTCTATCTAAGTCTCTTTATCCTCTATACTGTTTAAATCGTCTTAAGTATTTCCCTCTACATATACTAAGCACTAGATTAGTTGGCATTATACCTTTTTTTAATAACTTAAGAAACTTATGAGAAGTAGAATAGTCTATTATATTTACCTCTACTTTTATCCATTCTAATGTTTGTCTTTCCTTTTGTAAGTTACAAGCTTTCTATCATCTTTCTATTTAAAGAAATTTGTTTAGTCATTCTTAAAGATAGTTCTGCTAGCAACAAATTCTCTTAGGTTTTCTTTATCTGAGAGTGTCTTTATTGCTCCTCCATTTCTAAAGGATATTTTTCCAGGATATAGAATTCATAGATGACATTTATTTTCTTTCAATACTTGAAAAATTTTATGCCACTTCCTTCTGGTCTCCACAGCATCAGATGAGAACTCCGCTGTCACTCAAATTGATGTTTCCCTGAAAATAATGTGTTGTTCTCTCAGGCTCCTTTCAAGAATTTTTGTTTAATGTCTTTGATTCTTAAAAGTTCAAATGTAATGTGTCTTGGCATGTATTTCTTTGGGTTTATCCAATTTTGGATTCACTCAGCTTCTTATATCCTTAGGCTTATGTCTTTTGCCAAATTTGGAAAATTCCTGCCTTTAATTCCTCAGTAATTTTTTTATAGGTTCACTCTCTCCTCTCCTTCTGGGAATCTTATGATATAAATGTCAGCTTTATTGTTATCGTCCCACTGATCCCTGAGACTCTGTTGTTCTTTGTTTGTTTTTAGGCTATTTTCTCACTATTGTTCAGATTGAATAATTTTTATTGATCTGTACTTATGTTCCCTGATTTTATCCTCTGTGATTTCCACTCTACTATTAAGGCTACCCAGTGAGTTTTTTATTTTGGCCATTATATTTGTCAGTTCTATAGTTTTCATTTGCTTCTTTCTCATAGTTTCTATTTCTTTGCTGAGACTTTTTTTTTCATTTCCTTCAAGAATTCATAATTGCTTGTTGAAGCGTTTCTATTATGGCTGTTTTAAAATCCTTGTCAAATAATTCCAACATCTGATTCATCTCAGTGTTGGTGTCTATAGATTTTGTCTTCTCATTCATGTTGTTATTTTCCTGGCTTTTGGTATGATGAGCAATTTTCCGTTATACCCTGGACATTTTGGATACTGTATTATGAGACTCTGGATCTTACTGAATCCTTTTTCAGTAAGCAGTCTCTTCTTTTAGGTATAGTGTGAGGGTTGGGCAGGTGTATATGATTAGCTTCCCAACACCACACCGGCAAAGGTAAAGCACTGGCTTGCACTGCCTTGTTGGCAACCTGAATAAGGTTGTAAGGTCACCTCCTCTGGGCTCCACTGCCACTAGAGAGAGTAAACAGAGGGCTGGCCCACATCTCTTTGCTCCTACATGGTGGGCTCAGAGACTCAGCTCCCCACTGGGCCCCACTAACATTAAGGGAGGAGATGGGAAAGCAGAGTGTTAACTAGCCCTATCATAATGTCAGGTAGGCATGGAGGCTCAGCTCCCCACTGGGTTCCGCTGATGTGAGATGGCACATTGCACTGCCTCATTAGGTCTCATTGCTGCTGAGCAGAAGCAGAGGCTCAGCTTGCCCCACCAGACCCTGCCAAAACTACCCTGATGGGGGAATCAGAGTGTCATCTGCTTCCACCAGGTGAAGAATGGCAGATCTGTTTCCTACATCTTCACTGACACTACCCTGGCAGAAGAATCAGAGAACTGTCTACTGCCCTGTGGGAAACGGAAGATCAGCTGCCCCCTCCTGGCCACTAATAATACACCCACAGAGGAATCAGCTAACTGCTGCCAGCTTCTGCTGGGTGGAGATGGAAGGACACTTCCCATCAGGGTCCCACCAACACCACACAGGGAATCAGGGGGTGCTGCCTGCTTCCTCAGGGCAGAGGGAGGGAGCAGTGGTAGAAAATCAACTCCTGACTGGTGCCAGCTGAAACTGTGGAAGGCGGGGAGGTGGTTTTTCCATTGGTGTTTGTTCAGAGTAGGGTGAGTATTGCCAAAAAGATTTTCTGTTGTTAGAGCAGACTTTTTTGACCTGTTGCCTAAAGGGAAAATGTTTCCTTGAAGCCTTTTTTTGTCTATGTGTGTCGCCAGTTCCTGGTGGAGGCTTCTGCCGTGCTCTGTCTCAGGTGTATGGGAGGCAATGAAGAAATTCAGAGAACTCACCGCCCTGTCATTCCTAAAGTCCTGAGGTTCCCAGGTTGCCCACCTTCTTCTTTCCACCTTTCAGTCTTCCTATGCTGCTTGTTGTATTAAATCTAGAGTTTGTTAGTTATAAGAAGGAGAATCTGGAAGGAATGATGGGGCTACCCTACTTTTTGCAGAACCAGAGATCCTCCCTCTTGGCAGAACCAGAAGCATGCCTTTCAATTTTTATATATATATATTTCATTGAGGTATAATATGCCACAAAAATCACCCACTTAAAGTGCATTATTCAATGCTTTTTAGTATATTCACAGAAATGGACCACTATCACCACAATCAATTTTAGGAGATTTTCATCACCCCAAAAGGAAACCCCATATGTGTTAGTCATACCCCATTTCCCCTCAACCTCCCCAACCCCAGGCAACCACTAATCTACTTTCTGTCCCTACATATTTATCTACTCTGAACATTTCATATGAATGGAATAATTCAAAGCCAATCTTTAGTGACTGACCTCTTTCACTTAACACAATGTTTTCAAGATTCATCCACAATGTAGCATGCATCACTATTTCATTCCCCTTTATTACTAAATAATATCACATTGTATGGGTATATTATATTTTTTTATCCATTTATCAGTTGAAGGACATTTGTGTTGTTTCCATTTTTTTTGGTTATTATTCATAATGCTGCTATGAACATTTGTGTACAAGTTTTCTTTGTGGACATAAGTTTTCATTTCTCTTGGCTATATATCTAGGAGCAGAATTTCCAGGTCTTGTGGTAACTCTATGTTTATTCTTTTGAATAACTGCCAAACTGTTTTCCAGAGTGGCTGTGCCATTTTAGATTCCCACAAGTGGTGCATGAAAGTTCCAATTTCTCCACTTCCTCCCTAACATTTGCTATTATTTGGGGGTTTTTTTAGTATAATCATCCTAGTAGGTATGGTTTTGATTTTCATTTCCCTGATGATTAACAATTTGGGGAATATTTTCATGTGCTTATTGGCAATTTATATATCTTCTTTAGAGAGATGTCTATTTGTCTTTTATAATTGAGTTGTAAGACTCTTTATATATTCTACAAACAAGTCCCTTATCAGGTATATGATTTGACATATATCATATATGATTCTGTGAGTTGTCTTTCACTATCTTAATATTACAGTATCTTTTGAACCAGAAAAATTTTAATTTTGATGAAGTCCAACCGTTTTTCAAATTTTAAAAATCAAGTAAAATTATAATGTACATTCTTGCTTTTCCTTCAGTAGTATATATACTATATATTTGCTGGGCTATACTTATTTGTATAATTTATTGAGGAGATACCAAGACAAAATCAAGACACCTCTTAAAATTTTTCTAATTAAAGAAATTAGCCATTTCCTCTTGTTCTATGCCATCTTCTAAGCTCATAAAAAGTACCTGTTTGGGACCAAGCTTGTATGACTATTATCCCCATACATGGTCTGTGTGATTTTTTTGTGTGTCCTATTATTTTGTTTGCTTTTGTCTTTCCCACTTAACAGTTCTATGAATATCTCCAAATATCTACAAAATTTTTGGTCCATGGATATAACTGTGTCATGAATGTAAAATTTAACTGTCATTTGTGGCACAGGAGAAAAAAGGTTGAGATATGTCTTAATCAGGGTTCTCCAGAGAAACAGATCCAACGGGATATGGAGAGATATATATAAGAGGAGATTTATTATAGGAATTGGCTCACACAGTTATGGAGACCAAGAAGTCCCACCATCTGTCGTCTGCAAGCTAGAGAACCAGCAAGCCTATGATGTAATTCAGTTCAAGTCCAAAGGCCTGAGAATTAGGGGGCTGATGGTGTAAGTCCAGTCTGAGTCCAAAAGCCTGAGAACCAGGAGTGCTGACGTCTGAGGGCAGGATAAGATGGATGTCTCAGTTCAAGCAGAGAGAGAGAATTCACCCTTCCTCTGACTTTTTGTTCTATTCAGGCCCTCAAGGGACTATGTGATGCCCACCGCATCGGTGAGCCCTATCTTCTTTACTCAGTCTGCTGATTCAAATGCTAATCTCTTCCAGAGACACTCTCACAGACACAGCAGAGATAATTTTTTACCAGCCATCTGGGCATCCATTAGCCCAGTCAAGTTGACACATAAAATTAATCACAAAAAATTTGTTTATAGTCATCACAGCTGTTTGTATTTAGGAAAAGATAAAATTCTTGACATTAAAGCCACACTCTATCTGAGCTAGATCCAGGGTTCAGAGAAAGCTCCAAGGAATTTTCTGTAGATATGCTGGATGCCATCTTGTGCACGGCATGAAACCACAACTAAAATCTTCCCATGAATTATGGTGAGCTACCAAACCATACAGTGTTAGCAGTTTTCTGTCACAACACAGATAATGGATTCTGCAAACAGTAAAGGAAGGTGATCAATATTCCACCATGTTTCATGGTGTTTGATGTTTAAGAAAAATAAATGCCAACTAAACTGCTTTAAAAATAAGAGTACTCAAGGAAAAAAAGCCTAAAGCTTGGACCCAAAAATCATTTCCTAAAACCATTTTATAGGGGCATAACATCCCAGCATTATAGCATAATGTATAATACTGTTTTATAGTGTAGAGTATTAGTTTAGACATTACACTTTGTTCAGTAATAGCTTATTGAATATATAGCATGTGAGAAGACAATAATAAAAGCATGAACATTATAAAACATAGATTTGAAAGTGCATGCAGTCCTTCACCCTGAGATTTTACAAGCGTAGTTAATCAGACAGTATTTTAGAATGGCTTGTCTAGAGTTTTGTAATTTATTGATCAGGGATTAAATAAACTACAAAACAAACAAATTAGTGGAGCTCAAAGAAAGTAAATCCTATTTGAGATGGGATATGCTTAGTATTCTGGGATTGCAATCACTAAATATCATAGAACAAATTATGTAAAGATATTTTGATGCCCAGTATATTTCCTAGAAGTATGTGTTTCAGTTTCTTAAAAATTCCCACATACAATGTTTGGCTGACGGATTACCTAGCACTTACTGTTTGCTTTAGCGATGTTAAAGAACAATAAGAAGGAAATAAGTAGTGTTTGAATATGGACTCCTTTAAAAGGAACAGCTCATGAAATGCTAAGGGTATAAATGTGGCTGAGGATGTGCATTCCTTTGCTAGTGGCCTTTGGAGTAAAGGGATGGAGGGCAGCAGCGGTGGCCTGGAAATTGTACATAGGATCCTAGTGTTTTACTTTTAAAAAGCATTTTTACAATTTATAAAAGAATACATCCTCTACAGAAGTTTTCGAATAGCTGCAGATCATAAAAAAAAAATCAAAATTACTCACAATCTTACTGTCCAGTCATGTACTACTATCAAAATTGTTTTCCAAACTGTTTTCAGTGTGTATAATCTGTATAATATATAATGCACAATATATTTTACAGACTGTCATTGTCACCTTGGTCCCAATAACTCCGAGCGGCAGTTACAGCCCCTCCCATCTTAGGTACCACCACAACTTCAAGTTGTCATTCCCTAGTCCCTTACCCCTTATGGGACTATAAAGAAAGATATCATGTAAATAAAGGAAGAGTTAGGAATGCCAAGAAAAACTGAGCTATAGGTCTTGAATTACCAGCATTTTCTTTCGTAATAAGTGAGATTTACAAATTCCAAGTATGCAAAGATACAACTTCCATTATACTGTATTTCATTGAATTTAAGACACCATCATTTGTAAGATGCACTGTTGTTTTACATACCATTAAGAAAAAAAATCACTGCCAACTAAACTATGATACGCCATGGTTTACTGATAACGGGAACATGGATCTTGCCAGTTCAAAGTAAACTCTATCTTTTCTAGATTTTATTCAATCTCATTTGGATAAACATTCAGTCAATTCAGAATTCCCTTGGAGATAGTTCAGAGGGGATGGCTTGCTTTCTTAATTTTGAGAGGGAATGCAACATCTTAGCCACAGCCCTCCTCAGGCCACAGTAAGCCTCAGCTGAGATGTAGTTCAATCTGTTGTGGACATCTGTAGACCTTCCAGGGCCTCTGTTCTCCTGGTCCATGCATTCTGTGCCCAGCATGACCTAACTGAAAGACGCCTTCAAGTTCACCAGCCCTTTGGTCATCACTCAAGAAGCTCAGGCACTCGCAGCTGCTTTTCCCACCCTACAATGAGATGTTAGACCCTTCTGTTTATATAGCTCCCTACCCCAGGGGCACATTTCTGCTCTGGCTCCATGCTGGACTCAGGTCTTCTCAGGGAGCTTGTCATTTCTCCTAGTTACCACCTGAGGAGAAAGGTATAGATCCCTCTTCTTATAGAGGTCCCAAACTTTTCTTATTTTCTGTCATTCCTCCCAACACAAAGGACTTCCACTCTGGAGATAAGCCAGGTATATACCCCTTTCTCTGGAATTCACCACAACCAATTTTGTTCTCCTCTTTTCTCAACTTCACTCCTTTCCTCAGTCAACTGACTTTATCTTTACTCCCAAAGGCAGGAAAATCTGACTAAGTATTCAGAGTAACCTATTGTTTATGCCAGAATCATGACTTTTGATGATATACAGATGTCTTCTGAGAAATTCAAATACCAAGAATTTGACTCTTTTCTTGCTCTGATTAATCCCTCACCCTGAGGCAGCTCATACAGAAAACTGAGGAGACAGGAACAAGCAAGCTGAGAAGTGGGAACAAGGACAAGAAATCTTATTTAATATGTCAAAACACAATACCACCGAAACAGTGGTTCTGCGATCCCTAGCCACATTCCTTCTAAAACTTATGAAGAGGTTAAGCCTCTGTTTTCTGAGTATTGAAAATTTAACCATATCTTGGGTTAAATTTGCTGGGCAGGTACTTTCTGAAGGAAGCTGTAGGGTTAGCAAAGCACTGGACCTTACTTCAATGGTGTGCTCCAATCCCAAAGATCTGAGTTAACAGATCGAGATAAACTCCAATGTTGTTTAGAAGTTATCCCACTATTGTCAGTAGCAGGCAATGGAACCATATGAGGCCACCATCAAATGTGTGCCTTGAGAACTACCGAGCTTCCTCTGAGAGAAGATGGGAGGAGCCAGACCCCAGTCAGTAGCCCATGAACAGACTCCATAGAACCCCAATGTCATCTATATTGTACTAGGAAAACCAGCTTCTCAGAGTTAGAGATTGTGGTGCATTAATAACAAAAATGGCCCCAATTCTTCACTCTTTTCTTTATTCATGCCTTTGCAGGGTGACTTTGAAGTTTCTCTTAAGAAGTGATACCTGTTTTGCTACTCCTGGCATCTAGGTTGGCCTTATGATTTGACGTGGCTGACAGAAAGGGCAGAAGTGTCAGTGTACCACTTCTGAGCCCGGACCTCCAAAGGGCTTGCACATTTCTACTTTCCCTCTCTTAGAACTCTGTCCAGTACCATGAGAATAATCCTATGCTAATCTGCTAGATAACAAGTTGCCCTATCAAATAAAAGCAACCAACCCCCAAACATCCTATTTCAGGCAGCCCCCAGCCATTCTACTGAGTGAGTCACTCACTTGCGCCAGTCCTGCCAAGATCAAAACTGCCAAGCTGACCCATAGGCTCAGGAACAATAATGACGTGCTTACAGCTTTATACTACCTTTTGGTTTATTATGCAGCAACATCTGAAGAACATACAAATTCATACCTAGGAGGGGATGCTGCCTTAACAAAACGTGAGACATAGACCATTGGCTTTGGGACTGGGTGAAAAGCAGAGCCTGTAAAATAGGAGCAAACGGCTAGGAAAATTTGGGAAAATGGTGATAAAATGATACTGAAGGATGAAAATATAGTGACCTGTGTGATAGGGTAGCAAAACACTTGACAAAACAGTTATCTGGCTTACTTGGGAGATGAAAAATGTATCTAATGAACTTTTGGATTTGACTGAGGAAATCGCCAGGCAAAACGTTAAACGTGTTCTAGCTGCGTATGATCCATTACAGGGGGAAAAAAAGATAAGATAAAGAAATAACGGACCAGTTCGAAAGCAGAACTTGGAGGAAATATCATGAATGAGCCATAACATACAGAGTTGGGGGAAAAAAACTGTATCTCATCACCAGGGTCCCCAGGCTGAGGACAAAGGTGAAATCAAAGGGTAAAATCTCTGGAAGAATTAGGTGGTACCTAATAGATCCTCTAACGTAGACAAAAGGACTTATAGGAATCTTCAGAGTTTGGATCCAGAGAAGTCAGCCCAAAGTAGCAGCCAGTCAAGACAAAAAAGGATGCTTGTTTTCTGTCCAATGGAGTCAACTTTTATTCAATTCATAGGAAGATCACAAAATTTTTAGAGAGTATACTTGTGAAAATATCACTAGCCTAGATTAAAAGGGACAGGTTGTTCAAGTTGTAAAAAGATCTTGGCCTTCAACTTCCTCTACGAAGTGTTGCTACCATAGGCTACAAAAGTGAAGCCGCTGGCAAAAGTGGGCTGTTTCTTCAAAAGTATCCCAGGGGGTGATGGGCCTTGATGGGCAAGGAAAGACTAGCAGGTAGAGCAAAAAGTGATGAAAAGCTGCAGGGCCACGCTAAGAAGCAGTAGAGACAAATGAGCTGAGAAAGCACTCCCAGGGAGAAGAATCTAGGTCTAATCAAGGAACATTTCCAGCCTCCAGGATAGGAGGACCTGGCAGTAGGTTTCCAGCTGGATTTCAGAACTGCTCCAAACCAGTGACTGCTCTGCGCATCCTATTCTTCTCCTGTTTGAGGACAGTGTTGTTTGCAGCTATCCTGTTGCTATCTCCTCTCGGGTATGGGGAGGTAGTTAGCTGGTCATTTTAGTTCATAAGTCTCTGGATCAAAAGGAGCTACAGCTAAGCAGTCATATTTGAACCTGATTTAGACCTTTAAACTCCAGAATGCAAGCTTGATGTCACGATTGATTTAATGTTTTGGGGACCAGGGAATGAGGGGGAAGCAGGGGCCTTTAAGAGAAAGGCTGCAATTCTCTCCCCACCCTCTTTCATCCACACCCTTTGCAATGTAACTTTGCAGCTCCTCCCATCAAGAGGTAGACTCTATTTTCCCTACTGACTTGATCTGGCCAACGATTGTGGCAGAAGTGACAGCATGCTAATCTTGAACCCAGGCCTCAAGAGGTCTTACAAATCTCTCTCTCTCTCTCTCTCTCTCTCTCTCTCTCTCTCTCTCTCTCT